>NW_027286985.1:54145276-54275276 GCF_022747635.1 Hetaerina americana | reverse complement strand
CGTCTCATCTTACCTCTCATCCCCCACTCCCTCTACACCCACTTTCATGTATGTATTAGTCTCCGCCATTCCTCCCGAAATCTTTATTTAAATTTTATTTACTTTTTTCTTTCTTCTCTTTCATCCCTATCCTTTACAGTCCACCCATGATTCTATCGTCCGTGCGTTGAGCTTAGGCACGGACGTGAGAATCTCCCAAGTAAGTCAGGGTCTTCCAGTCTTGGACGTGAACACGCTTTTGAGGCCGTATTTCACTGTTAAATCCTAAATGTTTAAATCTACTATCGATCAATGTACATTTGGTTTGACAAGTAGTTTTTGCAGTGTGATCCGTAAATGTTTCGCCTAACTCTGAGATACTTTTCATTCTAAAGTAAAATGAATGAAGCTCGCGTTAACAATTGTTCAGAAATGCCTCCGAAACGATACAGCGGAGCATTTATTTTCTCAGACAATACTTGGTTTGCCATTACCCGGTCATTTTCATCACCAAGATGTTTACGTGTTTACGAAAATTAGCATGTTTATTATACCCCGATGGCAATTCTAGATATAATTATTGATGGTTTTCAATCATGTTAGAATTGTTTAAAAATTCAGATATATTCGAAATTGTTTCTTCGTCTATGAGGTCAAATGTTTATCAGCCAATGATACGCGTATTTAGATTCAAGAAGATGTAATTGAATGTTTTTTTCCAAACCAGAAGGTATTCTTGAAGAAATGTTCAGATACCTCTCCAAAGCTTGATAAATCATTTTTTCTTTCTTTTGAATATGAAGATATTATTGCTGGAGACCAAAAATTAATATTCTATTCGATTACGAAGTATTTCGTGGTTTATTTTTGCAGCAGGAGCTTTTAATGAAAGGTGTTTAATACCAAAGGGAGTTCAATATGACAATATTAGATTGAATAATGTTGAGCATCGTTAAAACTTCAAATTACTGTATTAAGTAATATTGGAGGTTTCATAGTTGGCTGCCATTAAGGAAAATTGCCTAGGGTTGATAAAAATTTAGGGATTGAATAATAACTAATTAAAAATCATAAGGATATAATGAAAATAACGGTTAGCTCGGCTCATAGGAATTTCAAGGATGAGATACGCAATGCAGCTTGATAGGGTGTGAGGACAGGGCCAACATTCGTCAAAGGTGTGTGGAATTTCCAAAATAATTATAACAAATAAAATTAAGGGTATTTTTGTCCGCATAACTATAAAATAATGTCCCAAGTTTTGGAAAGTCATCTAACAAGCACTCTGATCATTAAAATAACTTCAGATTCAATAGAATGGTTTCCGTGTGCTACCGACTTCGATGCTATACTTGCCTAGTAATGGATGTTTAAAAGGCGCCGATAACACAGATCAACTCAGATTGATGTGCATATACATCTATACCAATGCATGGAAAATGTTAAATTGGATATTGTAAGTCTAAACACAGGTTATTCCAAGAAGAGATTGAGTGAGCGTGGGGTGAAAATAAAGCCTTGTGCGTGTGAAAATTAGAGTTATAAAGGGATATGATGGATTGGAGGACCCCTCTCATCCCGCTCATCTTATCACCTGTTTAAAGTGTTTCACCGAACGATTACACTTTCAGTTCATCTCCAGTCAACTATTTTCAACCGTTCTCCAACACACACTCTCTCCATCTCACACTTTCTCAGTTCAATTCCCGCCAATTTCTTTTCCCTCGCCTCGCGCTGTGGCGCCATAAATCTATTTTCAACTCCATAAAACCTCTAGAATTTTCTCCTCGGCTTTCTAGAGGTCATTAAAGACATTTCTAAGAGGATGAATATGTGTGAAACGTTTTTATCTTTTCACCTTCCATCAACTCGAGAAATATTTTCATCGATTCCGCGTATTTAATCCTCTTAAATTAGAGGGTGGGGAATGGGAGCTGTTCTAAGATACTTGAGGTGTGAATTCTACCAGAGAAGCATAGGAAATAGTTTGGGTCCCTCAGCATTTCATTGGATGCCGGTGTTTGTGAAAACCTAATGCATGATACAGAATCCTGTAATCGTGCCGTGACTTAGTAACTGGAAGCCACCAATAAATATGACTCCAAGTAACCATGGAGATAGCCATTAATTAACATTTTGGTAGAATAATTGGAAAGTTTTTGTTCTTTGAGAATTAGAATCAGCAATTATGAGAATCAATACGGAAAGAGTAGATTGTGTCGGGTAAAGAAGAGATCCAATATAAGGAAAGTCTACTAGCAGTCGGTGGTCCGAGAGTAAGTGAGCACTAAATTAAAGCATATGTTTGAAGAATACTTAAATAAGGTAGAGTGGTTAATGAAAAGTAGACAACAGTATGATATATATAAAAGTTTTCCTGTCCGATTATGGCCTTGTGATAGGGCTAAAATAAAAAAAAGTTAAAAATGTCAGACTGCGGCAACCTGAACAGAAGAATGTCTAAGAGAAGGCCGAATGCTCAATTTTTTTAAAATTTCAGTACCCATTTACATGCTTTCTATCTATATTTTTGTGTTCTATTGTGCGCCATCCAAGTGTTATATTGCTTTCGGGGAAATATATATATATATATATATATATATATATATATATATATATATATATATATATATATATATATATATATATATATATATATATATATATATATGTGGGTCGGGGTAAAGCGTTGGACTGCTGACCGGAGGGGCCCGGATTCGATTCCCGGGCAAGGCACTCTGTGCACTTGCAGCTCCGCCCAAGCTATGTGATTTTTCGGTTACCAGGTCTTCCTGGGAAACCATAACCGGCACAGGGAAAGGAACTGGCCCCCCTACCCTGAGGTGTGAATTTCACACGCTTAGTACTAGTTGAACTCTGCCATCATCTACCAAACCGACCTTCGGGTTGATTACTGTGTTTATGATATTTTATTATATATATATATATATATATATATATATATATACCATAAACATAGTAATAATACATGAATAACGGAGGTCAACTATATGAATTGAATTTCTAACGAAGAGGTTCAATAAGCCTGATAGGTGAAAGAGAAAAGTGGACACTGCGAAGAGGAAAGTTTGGTTATTTATCATTTATTCTCTTCTGACTCATAATAACTCGTATATATTATTTTACTCTCTAAGAGCAAGCGGTGAATTTAGAGTAAAATTTGTCTTACTTAAAAGATGGTTTTTTGAGGACAAATTCTGAAGCTATAAATCCCACCAAGAAGATTATCTGAATAAAATAATTGCCGGCATTGCAAGAATAAAAATGGGCAGTCAAAAGCTGGAAGTGGTGTAATAGTTGGACTATCATAGAAGGGCAGTCATTGGCGACGAAAAAGGAAAGGGCAAAAGTCACGAAGCACATAAATAAGAAGAGAAAAAGCATAATGTATCCACTTCAACATTAAAGTTGGAATTACGGAAAAAACAGCTCGGAAAAACATAGGCCCCAAATTAGTGACCGCAAATTGCATTATGAGTATACTTGCTTATGAATACTTTACGTGAACTCAAGCCACAGCAGTGAGAATAGAGTTAGAAAGATTGTCAAGATAGTAAACTAGAATCATAGGGAAAGGATGAGTCTAAATATCAGGTGGGCGGATAAATTTGCTAATGGAGTCTTAGAAAAATTTGCCAAAGAAAAATTCTGATGGACAAATAAAGAAAAGAGGGAATACTATTATCGGATACTTTTTGAAGTCAATACATCTTTCGTAGGCGATTCTTGTGAGAAAGATGAATAGAAACGAAAAGAGGGAAATCCAGAATTCGATAAATACATGGAATAAAAATGAAGGACGGAAATGTGAAGAAATCTGTTGCATGATAAGTTGGTAATGCAATCTGTAGTTGCCGGTTGGCAGTGCAACATCTTCAAACCGATCAATGGCACATTGATAGTGGTTATGAGACACACCGAAATTAAAGCTAATAAGTTTGATACATTCCATTGATTCTTGGTTTCGTAAGTACCTACTTAATTCTCAGCAACACGGTCTCTGCAGATTAAAAATATATTTTAAATGTTGGCTACATTATGTTGTCCCCTATAAACGCTAAGTGATGAACCTAAGATAAGAATCCAATGTGTAGTATTAGCATGGGAGAAAAATGGTCGAATCATGGAACACAATTATCTAAATGCGTGGGGTTATAACTCATTTATCTTGAGAATAAAACAGTTTTTTATCAAAATCAGCAACTAGTCTTCTATGGAAACATACCGTACAACGGAGGGATTTGCATTGAGCTTTAACAGTGAAATTAATCTACTGTTCACAGAAATTTAATGTTTGATTACCAGTCTAATGTGTTACTTTAACTGAAGTAAAGTAAATATTTGATTTTCAACGCACCGCAAAGGCAGGACAATATTAATCTTATAAATACGTATTAATCCAAAACCGTGGGAACGCTCATGTAGCTGGTACTTCATTTTAATATTATTTAAGTCATAGTGAATATATTTTAATCATTGTGGGCACGTAAATTTTAATTGCATAAGTGTGTATGCCACATCTCATATTCCCGAAGTAGCAGTTATCACAGCATTTATCAAAATGAGATACTACTTGGGGTCGAACTTCGAAAATGCAGGAGCGCAAACCACTACCCTCACGTGTTAGATTACAGAGACACACCAGGTCTCAAGTGGTTTAGGGGAGTGACTCGAGAGAAAATTATCCCCCTTGAAGCCTTCTGGCGTCCCGTGAATTCTTACATATTTAATAAATATAGGATTTCGCGCAGAAGTCGTGGGAGATGGAAAAACGATGGTCTTCAAAGATATTTTATTTAATTTATTTTTCGTACTCTATCGGGAGATGGCTGGCGAAGGGGGAGGCGTGGAGGGAGGCCGAGGCAAGGGGAGGAGGGAGTTGTGGGGGAATCATGCAAACGCGAAGGTCGATTCTCGTAAAAGGAGGCCTTGACCCTAAGGTATAATGACGTCATTCGAGATTTCCATGGAGGATCCACCATGTACCTACCTACCTGATCTCTCTCTCTCTCTATACTGAAAGCCGATGATGAGGTCATAAGGTTGAATGTGAGCGTATGCATAGCCAAAGGAGTGGGGTGAACGCGGCCGTCGGAGTGGGGGAGATTTGGGAACGAGGTAGTGGCGGACAGGGGGCTCTTATATCGTCGGCGCTGCGTGGGACGATGAGTTTTCGGCGATTGGCGCGTTAGCGCGGGATTTTCGTCTCCTCTCCGAGTACGCATCCCAGAGATACGGGCGAAATGACGTCACTGCTGCCTCCGAAGTGAGCAAAATGTTCCCCTCTCCGATGCTAAAGTAAACCGTCGTGCCTTTTCATTCCTTAGCGTAAGCATCAGCAGGAAAGCGGAAATTTGTATGGGTGCGCCTCAGAAACATATGGTCGTTTTGCAGTGGTGCAAATTTTAAGTCCCACGGCCATCGTAAAGTTTAAATTCGTATACTCCATGCGTTTTCTCAAGCACAGCGGTGTTTTTAATATGTTTGGTGCGCTTCGGTTTACCTTGTAATAGAATTTTCAAGTCTTCGAGGGTTGCATGGAGAATGGAAGGTATGACTCAAAGCAGTAATCTTAGAAATTTAACGAACATTTACTATTACTTGAAGAAATTTTCTTTTTACGGCAATCACTTCTCCATCAGGTTAGCAAATTCGTATGGAGTGATATTGAGTTCAAGATTCCAATTCATAATCAAGGCATTAATACCGTCATTAAAGGAAAGTTAAAAGTTGACCCTGTGAAAGGGTGGAAACATTTCACATGAGTAAAAATTATGTTTTTTACATGAAATTTAAATTACTATTGAAATTGAAACATAATGAAGGCAATTATAAATTTGCTCTTTTCTTGAAACCCATAAAGATCATAAGAGTCACATATGCCTTGAAAAGCATTCTGACGTACATAATACATAAGTGCACTGCAGTTATAATAAATGCAAGTGAAAGAAATTACTCTGAAGCATAAATATTGCTCAGAGATATGAGCATGAAAAGAAAATTAGATAGGTTTCCCAACGTCCTCTTCAAAATGTGTAGCATTGCTGGAATATTTTTAAGAATTCTTTCAGTGTAGTAATAGATCTTTCTTTACGCTCTGCAAAAGTATCTTGATTGTCGAATTTATATATATGTATATGTATATGTATATATATATATATATATATATATATATATATATATATATATATATATATATATATATATATGTGTGTGTGTGTGTGTGTGTGTGTGTGTGTGTGTGTGTGTGTGAAAATAGGCATATATAGGTATATATATTTGTGTGTATATATATATATATATGTATATATATATATAAATATGCATATATATATAAATGTATGTATGTATGTAATAGAAATATCTCTTCTATTTAAAAAGTTTACGAAGGGTATAGAGTCGAAGGAAAAACATGCCAATATTTTCTACTTTACACCTATATTGCACATATGAAAACATTATTCCCGTGGCACGATAGTCTTTTGCTTCTCACGTGGCTTCCAAGAGACAATTTTTAATACTTAATATGCATTCCTGGGCAAGGGACGACAGGGCCTCAGGCTTAAGCTTATGCTGCGAAGAGGTAGCTTCAACGAACATAAAGACTATTCATTGGGAATTAAATGAAAAATGCCTGAGGTGAAAAATGAACGTAACCCGATGTACGAGGCTTCTCGTATCCTACCCCTCATGACTCGTCATTATTGCTGACGGATCATCTGTCTGAACTCCGTTCAAAAACCCTTTCCGAAAATAATAAAATTGTAAAATTACGTGAAGATGAATAAAGGCATGACATTTTTGGCATTTTATTGACGACATTTTTATGATTTTAAAATCACAATGTTTAAATCACGTTGGCATATTGATGGCTGGTGATAAAGCAGTGAAAAATGACAATGAATCAATTTCGATGGGAATATAGAAATTTGGGTGTAAACCACTGGGATGACGAAAGGCAAATTCAATTGTTTGAGATGTAGTTTTCTTATAGTAGAACGAATCGCTCATTGATTACTTCTTGAAATGGAGGAAACACATTTCCGATCGTAGTATTAAGTTACTATTCTAATCAAAATGTTAAAAAAAATAAAATAGATCAATCCGATCGATTTCCACTCACCCTTGTTTACATTTTCCACGTATTGGCGTATAGTATTAAGATTAAAGTTCAAATATCCTTTTTTAAACAGTTAATTGTATAATAATTAATTACATAAAGTGTCACATGATTTAATATTGCTTTCTCCAGATAGCTTATTCAGATTCTGGAATAAAAGGCCAAGGATAATCTTGTAATACAACTAATAAGAGGGATGGCTACCAAAGGTTTGTCACATTATTTTTTATATTTATTAATTTGTTGAGAGGGATTCTTTATCCGTTGATAGGACCCAACAATTATTTTTCTGTATCTTATTGAGGACATAGATAGATATAGGTCTTTATTTGAGCGAAATTGAGACCTATATTGTGGTTATATGAATGTATTGAGGACATACTATATATTGTGGTTAACCAAGGATCCTATCAAAAACACAACTTTCGACTGAACAGGATTTACCTCATCTTTTACCATTTCTTAATTATTCTTCATATTCATTGACTTCAATTACGAAGTATGGGGTATGTGTGTCTATTTTTCAGTTGATATTCATAGTCTAATATATTTCGGGTACGAAGGCTCTCCCTGAAGTTACGCGTGCTCTCTCTGTAGATCGCTCTGTCAATTTAGTTAACTGATATTTTGTTAGAGACGAAACTAAAGACTAACGGAAAATGGGTCACTACTGTGGTGCAGCAACTCTGATTATAACATAATGCTTTATTTTAATAGAAACTACCGCATTTTTGCGTTATTTGCCTCTAAATTAACCTTAGAAGACGCAGGATCCTGTGTGTACTGTAGCGAGAAATTATTCAATGTTTTGCCCTTTGGTGTTCACTGAGGCCGACTGTTATTGTTTTCAAGCACCAGAGCGTCAGGTGATATGAATCGCATACATATATTACTTACTATTTTTAGCCTACCGCTTTCCTTTTCGTGCCAAGGGTTGACACGTTGATCTACGTATATTTCATGAATATCAATCTTGGTTTTACTCCTTTAGAACTGTCAGCAGCGGCGAGAATCTAACAAAAGAACCAGTTTTAGGATGGCAACGTTCTTCTATTTCTGTGGCTGGTATTTGTTTCATTTAAAAACCTATGCACTGAGTTGAAATTTCATCGTGTACTGCGAGTAATATGCTGTCACAATCTTCAAGTCAAACAAAAGCGTTACCACGAAATTTATGATATTTCTTTCGGTATAACCGCCCTGTGACGGGCTAAGGGTGATTTCACTGAATAATACGAATCATATTTACTTAAATTTTCAGAGAAAATAGATCATTAAACTATTTTATTTATTACTAAACCGAAAATATAGTTGTTATTTAAAATTATTCTTTGAACATTTTTTTACCCCGATCAATTTATCAGCAGGATAAAGCATTTGATTCACCTCGTGTATTTTCTTACTTAATCTGTGCTTCCGCGTATGTGCAATATTTAGAGCGGTATCATGAAAAGGAAGGAACAAATATATTTGCTTTTTTTGATTTTTCGTTTTTCATCATAATGGAATTCCACTAAGTATCGACTTCAACTGTGTCTCAAATTGAACAGGTTCATTCGTGCATTCTCATATTTTGACGCAAAAAGATGCGTAAGCTAAAGACGCATTTTAAGCAAACGCAGTTTTGTCCATTTTCATTTGGGTTTTCTGCAAAATAACATTGTTTACCAAAAAACATGAATGAAAAGCCTTTTTATTAACGATAATATACAGATAAAATGGTTGGTGTAATTTTATATATCGTTAAGTGATTATTAATAATATATTAATAATAAATGTAATTAGTCATTACCTTATGATAAATTCTTATTTAAATTCTTTTTATTTTGAGACTTGAATTTGCACTAATAATCACGATTGGTCTACTTCAGTTTTGTTTGAAGAAGTTTATAAAATAGAATATATAAGAACCATTCCTTTCAGTGTAATGTATTTACTTAGTATTTCTTATTAAACATGGCGTTAAACCTGAATGTTGATTTTAAGAGGCAAGAGCAAAGGGATGATCAATGCCAATGATCAATTTCTGGGGAGAAGCAACGGATGAATTTTACTTGGGTATTTCCGTCAATTTTACTTTTTATTCTTCAACAAAGACTTTTTCTGTAAATTACTGGTCATTACTTTTCTGAGTGTCCTGGTTTTTTCCTCCGTGGATCCAGGTCGAAACCTGAGGTTGCTTGAAAATTGGACCTTGGAAATTTTTTATTCTCCCGTATGACACTTTCATACACTAATTGTAAGTTCTCGTCGGTGAATTTTAAGGCATGGCAAATATGGTGACTGTTACCATCCATTCACCTTTCGCGACGTTAAGCTACAATTATTTCGAAAGAGGCGGTCAACGTCGGTATTTTCCCCATTCCCTCGTGTGGAACTCGATGCGCGCAATTGAGATAATGGGTATGCCGTGATGAATTAAGTACCAACAGTAAACGTAATTTTCCAGTCGCATCGACTATCATAAGGAAAAAAGTTAACTTTGGTGTCAGCCACTAATAAATAAGGCTATGGAATATGTTCTGGATGAGTATTACATAGTAGTAGTAGTAGTTTTGAGGGGAGGCGACCGACAGCTAAGGTCATTTGCGCCATAGGGGATGGACAGGAAAGGATGAAGGGTGGAGAGAAACCCGGCGTCGGCATTAGCCTACTCTTTACGAAAGGCGCCAAGGGGTCCGCAGTTTAACGTCCCATCCCACGGACGGCGTACTCCCTCAAAGTGCCCTCCACAAAGCACCTCAAGTAGGGATCGAGATACCTCTGAAAAATATTCAACACCGCCGGGATTTGAACCCGCGCCCTCAGGGTGGGAAGCCAGTACGTTAGCCCCCGCACCATCTCGATCCCCATGAGTATTACATATCTTTTCAAGATTATTATTATCTACAATTCCTTACCAAAACTAGATCTATCTTTATAGCTTTCGTTCGGGCTGCGATAAGGAAAGGAGTGGCTTGTAACAGCAAAAACCAAAATCAGATGGGCTATTCTTAGGTAGAAGTTACATATAATTTACCTTATTCTAAAAGTTTAAATTTTTGCCGAGTAACTATTCCTTTTGTTGAATTTCGGTTCGAACTCAGATTGCAATAACGGGTAGAAATTTGAATTTTGTACATCGGGTTTGTTTTTCCCTTGTAGGCATGCAGGTAATTTTGTAGATTTCCTTCTAGGTTGTGCTAAGTATAGGAGGGAAATCATTTTCATGGATTACTATTCTCAGTTATCCTGTAAAACCCCATTTCCTAGTCGGGGCCATGGCTTCGTGGCATAGAAACGTTACCAACATCTTAACAAGTTCTAGAATATTTCTCTTAGTAACCATGGCAAAATATGACAACACATTTGTTATATAATGACGACTTAAGGCATTGAGGTTTTCTATTCTAGACAAATTTTACCGCATTCACCCAAATTTCGGTGCCATAATAGGCTTCGTCCGTTGACCAAAGCAAGTAACATGAATGATTTCTACAGGTTAGCTCTATTTTCCTCTGAAACAAAAAAAATTTACGTTTGGGAGATAACAGGTGGATTCAGGTGTGAGGAGAAAAATAGAGCTTAATACAGTTCCACACGATATTTTATTTGTGAGGCGTATTAGTGTATTTATTACGTATATTTTTGCATTGAAAATAACGTAATACGACGACAACGTTTGGTGAAAGTGAAATATAATGTGAAACTGTTGATTTTTTCTATAATGTTTTCCTCGCTTCGTTTTCACTGCAGTTGTGCTGGTTTGGAAAATAAAGTTTCTATATTTTCAATTCAAACTGAGTATGTATAAGAAGCTGGATATTTTTACTCTTCTCTTTAAATGAAGAGGTCGCGTAATTTTTTCTATCGAGAAAAGACCGAACACCTCATTTCTAAGAATTGTAAAAAAAATTAAGAACCAGATGAACAATTGGTTCTTAATTCATAAATTGACTATAATGAAATGTGGTGTCTTAAATTTGGAAGGCTAAATACTTATAAACATTAAAAGTTCTTGCTAGGTACAATATTTTCTATTGTTCACAACGAAATCTAAATTTTCACCAAATCTCGAATTCCAAGTTATAAACTCTTTCATAATCAATATAGCGTTTTCGGTTTTTTTAACGTACACGTTTCTGAGTCCCGCATGCGACCGCTTGGGATACGTTGGGAGTTGAGATGGGGAGGACCGGCCCAAAACATTGGCCTCAGGATTACGTCGGTCTTCTGAATTATTTCACCCAAAAGTTTCCCTCCTCTTCCTCCTGCAACTTTTACACGATGATCTTTCCTCACCTCAGCCATTCCGGTATTCTCCCTCCCGAATCTCCCATCCCACCCCCCACCCCCCCGTGAGTGGCTTATTCATACCGCCTTCCTCTCTCATGATGAAACGAATACTCGGTAGAAAAGGGAATGACGCCACCCGTGAGCATCCCGGACCTTGGGCTATCTCCACATCTCTTGTTCGGTGAGAACGAGGGGAGGGACGGAAATAGATCGGGAGAGGCAAGATGGGGAACGGTGGGAGGGCTGGGGGGAGGGTTTTAATAGATGGAAAAAGAGTGACACGGATGGGGAGGCGGTACATGCAATGGAAGTGATGAGATCACTACGGATCATGATGCGTGAAAGATGAACAATCAAATTAAATTCAGTTTCTACGCTGGGGATACGTCGGCGAGGATGCGACGCAATGCATCACAGTCACCTACAATTCTGACTTCCTTGTTTATTGCCCTCTTCTTTGTGTTCCCAACATCACTACCTTGTCTTGTCTTCTCTGCTTATTGTCATCTCTCCGAAAAATCGACTTCAGTCGAGTGATACTGAATGGAGTTCTTCAATCTCAAATTCTTCACGACGTACTGACTTTCACGTGTTTGAAGGCTACACGGAAATGTGAGGATGCTTCAAATCTTTTATGACCATCTCGGTAAATAGTGGGTTTCTCTCTAAAAGGCGGGCGTCATGGATGCTACCGAGACCTGCTGTGTAAATATTATGATTCTCGCTTTTCTCATTCGAATGCAAATTGGTAGTTTTCGCTGAATCTCAGATTTTTTTAAATCATGGCAGCATTAGGAATCGGAGTTTACCCGTTTATTACGACGGCATTGGGCATTTCTCTAAGCTATTAGATATGTTTTTACTAGTTTTTTCAGCATCCATACTTTTTTTTAACTTCTTTCAGCATATTCGATTTTGTAATATTTATATCTTAGTTACGATTGCTGTTAGAGGGCTTATAAATTACCTTAAAACTTTGAGAAGCAGACTCAGGTTGTCCATATCTCTATGTGTCACCCGACGGAAGTTTAATCGTAAATTGTCTAAATGTAGCTGTTAATTAGGATGAGGAATGCCATTGAAATGAAGCTGCGGTTATAGATCGGGATTCCTCGCCATGAAAAACCAGTACTTCGCTCATTACGCTAATTTGATCTCTTTTGCGTTCATTTTGCTATTCCCAACCATTGAAAATTGGCAGAACCATTGAAAATTAACTTTATCCTCTACATAATTATTTGCAATATGTCTTATGTGGAAATGGTACCTAGAGTTAACTAAGGGGGAAAGAAACTCCTTGCTGACTGTATTTCAAATGTTTTTGCCTCTGGATCTTTGGATGTATTTTTATTTATAAAGTTTGACATTCGAATGGTCAATTTTTAAACTGCTAATTGACCAGATTCTTGCAGCGATGAATAATAATTTTTTTACAACTCAAGTTTAACATACCTAAGTCATATTTAACCCGCTGGATTGTATTGATGTCCACTGTTTTGGTATTCATCTCACATTTAGCTCAAAAACCTATTTCCCATACATTTTTAAAATATCCCCACATATGTGATTTAGTTTATTATCATTCCGATTAAATGTCATTGATAAATGTGAACAAGAAAAGAGATAAATATGATTTAAGTTTCTTTAATTCGAGCTAAACGCAGGGTTATATCCTTTGGCCGTATCGTACGTTAAAAATTAACGGCTCGCCAGTCAGTAGATCCCAAAACAACAGTTTCAATATAGTCATTCTGCTGAAAGTTGTTTCCATAGGAGGTAATAGCTCGAAAAAACGAGGAAAAAAATAATTCCTAATGTGTTTGGGATATTTTTCTCCTGGTTCCATGACTAAATTACTTGCAGGACGACTAGAGTGTTTTTTTTCAGTCCCTTGTTTGTTGCATTTTATAGTGAAATAATGTATGTATCTGTTTTATCCTCGTTTCAATATTGAGACCTCAAATGGGTAATGTAGCTAAGGATTCGCTTTCCAATCCTTTTTCGATTGTAGCCTTACCTCAAAATAAAAGGGTTCTACGTGATTGCAATGAATTGTCTGCTAAGTGTAGTAGGCTCGGTAGTTTTTTCTACATGCAAGAGTTCTATCACATCGAATTTTATGTATTCCAGTTATTGTTCGCCAAATGAATTTCCAGTTTAGTGGTTGTAGTGGTAGGTGTCGAGGAGGTTATGAGTGGTCCTAGATCGAATAGTTTTATTATGGGTGAACTACGCATACCTGCAAATGCAGTTACTATTTTACCCTCATGCACTACAATTATCCTCATTGTTCCCTTGAATTGCATTATTTACTGTCCTTGTAAGTGTCGTGTAGTTCTTCATTAATGAATTGAGTAGCTATTAATTTCAAACACCGAATTCAGAATTGGGGAACCATCACAGACGGAACAAACTTATCCCTTTGAAAATATAAAAAAATCAGTACCAATTAATGCCCTAACTTGGCATAGTCATTACAACAAAATTTATGAAAGCTATACAATTCAAAAATGAATAATGAGTGGCAAAACCCTAACCGCACTTTCCTCTCTGACATTTCAGCAGGAAACCTTTTAGAAAAATTACAGGTGATAATTTTTCACTGAGGAGGTGTGTTAAACTGCAAGAGCCTCGTCTTGGAGCTAATATTTTCCTGGGTTGGGTGAATATCCCATAATATATCATGCTACGATAATTTTCTTGATATGCCTGATGCAAAATGGTAAAAAGTTGGAGCATCAAGACAAATTTCACTTGCACAGCGGCAAACAACAGGGAAGCCCACAGCAACCTTTTTTAAGTAGTTTAATTACTGTTCGTAGAATGCAGAGGAAGTAAGTCAAAGCCATATTATTTTAGGGAAAATGGAGAGAATTGCTTATGTAGTAATCGTTCCTTGTAAAAAGAATAGTCCATGACAGTTTATTCTCTCGTTTCATAAGGACCGATGAAGACTGTTTATCGAGTCTCCCATGTTCACCCTTTTGAAAGCCAACTAGATTATTTCTGTTTGCACCAATGTATACCCTGATCAGTCGCTATTTCTCTATTTGATTTGCATTAAGGAGTTTCGCTGGCTCTAAAGTTCCCAGTTTATTGAAATAAGTGGTAGAAACGTAAAAGTGTAACATTAAAGAGGTGATTGCCGAAAAGAATGTGGAGGAATTAATAGGTGCTTCCAAGTTAGAGTTCATGTTTATAAATCACTCGGAAAAACTAGTATTAATATACTCAAGTTTTGGCTGCACCGTTTATGGTGACCAGCAGTATTGGATACCGACGAGGCGGTGAAGGAAAGTTGGATAGAAGAATTGCAGTACATGGAGGTGACTGAGAGGGAGGAGAATAAAAGGAAAGATAATTTGTTTTACTCTTGCACTATCGTACATTTCTAAAGGATTAAACTCAGATGCATAACATAATCCTTTGCTAGCTGCAGTTATTTAAAATGAGCGCGGTGCAGCAAGAATCGAAAATGTATCATTAGCTATGTTTTATAAGAGTAGTAAATTTCGTTTCTGGTAATAGTAAATAACAAACTCTTAATGTGTTTAAAGTTGGAAACGGGATTGGAATCAAAATATAAATATACTAAAATTAAAACAAAGAAAAAATATCACCTTGTGCTTCAGTTGATAACACTATCCATATATCACGGAGCCGCTACCGCCGCTCATTTTACAAACAAAAAATATTGAAGCACTAGTTTCTATTAAATCATTCTCGCGGACGTAGATGATCCAATTGCGGAAAATTGGGAGTTAGCTATACGAATAATTGCACTAAGATCCCTGAAAATGAACAAAATCAATAAAAGAAAGAAGAATATCTAGTCTCGATGCGTTATCCAAACTTATTACGTTAACCAGTCGCAAAAATACTCGTGATAAAGAAGACATCATCGTTGGCAGTAGTCTTACAAGTGAAAATCACAAGGTAAAACAATAACTTTGGATTTACGACCAAAAAGGTGTTTCTTATGCGCAGATTATTTCGACATGTTTATCCACAGAGATGTTGACGTATTCACGTGGACGGTTGGGAGAGGGGATAGCGTGAGCGTGTGTAAGGGCGATTTGGAGGAGGGAGTTGGAGGAATGTTGATATCGAGGGAGTGACGGAGGAGGAGGAAGGGGGGAGGGGAGAGGAAGCGAGAGGGGGAGAAGTTGGGGTGGGGGAGTCTGCTGAGTGATGGGTGATGGGGGAACACTTTGTCTGAGGCCGCGACCTCCCAAGGACGCGGTCGCCCACTCTGATGAGTTGCCATGGCGGGGGCGGAAGGGTCGGGGGAAATGTGGGTGGGCGATGGATGGTAGGAGAGGGTGGAGGGGGCAGGAGAGGAGGGGTATGCTTGGAAAGGAAACGAGACGCCAGGGGTAAATGAGGAGAAAGGCACGGTGGAGGGTGGGGAGCCATGAGCGGACGTGTGAGGGATGGGAGAACGAGTTTTGCGAAGTAAGAGGAGGAAACCATTCATTCGAAGCTAGAAGAGAGCCGCGTAGATGCTGCTTGAGTTAGAAAATCCAAAAAGTGATTGAGTTGCGCAATACATGACATACTGTCTCTGCTTTTCAACAAAATATCTCTGGAATGTCATGGCGTCCGAGGAGTGAGCGAGCCTTGCTTTCGGTAACTTACTTATTACGACCGATGGAGATCTTGCATGGGATTTTAAACCGGGGAAATTCCTGATGAATCAACATCAATCAGTAAAATAAACCTGGTTGTTTAGCCTCAACAAAAATATCACAGAAGTCATTTACCCATAATCATTCTATAATACTTCAAGCATATTTTTATACTCTCATTACACTGTTAATAAAATGTTTTTGTGTAGAACAATTAAAACAAATGGCAACGCCTATAAAATGCTTTGGATGTATGAAAATACTTAAAAATGACATTAATGCTTCATGAGTCATAGCTATGAAGATGTCGCTCATGATTATAGCCTTTGAAATTATTCCCACTAGCGTTTCTAAGTGAAATATTTTATTAATACAAGGTAATAGTTTAGAGAAAATTTTCTTGAAATTATTGGATAGCAATATACTCTAATAAATGAGTGATAAATATTCTTCCATCAGCAAATGCTGCTGCAATTTAATTTCAAATCTTTCAAGTCAGATTTTAACTCTATACGAAGTCTCATATTTACATGATATAACATTCGTAATATTTTGACAACAAACTTAATATTGTTCCCCATGGTGATAAACGCTACACATATTTTGTTACCGCTGGAGCACAAATTTCCGAGATTAATGTCATGCGTGAGGGGAATGTTTCCCTTTTTAAATATTTGGCTTCCGTGCCTCTAATATATATATAATATATAATTACACACACACACACACACACACACATATATATATATATATATATATATATATATATATATATATATATATATAATCACACACACACACACACACACACACACACACACACACACACACACACATATATATATATATATATATATATATATATATATATATATCGCGACCACCGAAAATTCGAAAAATAGTGAGTCTCTTTTTTGTGTGCTTCTGTGCGTTTTTGTCTGTGTCCACTAGTGCTAAGTGTTATACATTATTATTCTCGTCCGTGAGACTTTCAAAAAGTGTTTTATATATATATATATATATATATATATATATATATATATATATATATATACATATACATACTGTATGATGAAAGAAGACACTTCGTTTTCCATGTACAATTTTTTATTGCGATCTAGGTTTATTTACAGCGTAACATCTGAAGATGTCACGCTGTACATAAACCTATATCGTAATAAGAAAAAATTTTATGTGGATAAGCAGCGTCTTTTTTTCATCATGAAGGATTTCCGCCATGTTACGCCTGAAACCCGCCGTGTCATATGCCGAATGCTTCAAACTAAGAAAGCTTTCTGAGGCGATTATTTTATAACTTAAACTTTTCTAAATCGCAATAAATAAATAGGGCTCTTAGTCAATATTAAAAAATGAAATCAAATGCCCGTTCTTGGAATTTTCTTAAAGAGTTCCCCACGTCCGCGAAACATTTTCCGCCACGTGCAGTCTCCATTTTCTCGAAAGGGTCATTCACGATAAGCGGTGGTGGTTGTATTGGATGGGTCCGCAGAGTCATCCTTCCATTGGGAGGGAAGTTGATGGCCTGATGCCTGCAGGAAGAGTGTGCATAAGTCGAGATGAATCAGCCCACAACCCGTTTCACATATTTTCCCTCTGTTGGAGCCAAGACTCCTGTCGTCCTGTTAATTGGACCTGGAATCCATGCAGCCCATATGCTCTAACATTATCCTGGTTCTTTTCCCTCTCTCCGTTCTCCCTTCTCCTCCCCAGTATCTTCGGTGGCGGCGGGGCAATGCCCTTGGTAGTCCGATCCAGGGGTAGTGGGTTTGAGCCCCGCCTAAGTTGGTTTTCCTCCACCTAGGGCATTGATGTTTGAAATTGTCTTCATTTTAATGTGAAAGGGTTAGGTGGAAGAAGGGACTATGAAGTCGCAATTTCATTCCAATAAAGTTGTTAAATATATAATAATAAAACATCTTCAGCTCTCGTCTTCATCGCACCCCCAAAAGAGAATAGAATAGGAATCACTGTAGTGGCAATATTCGGCGTCATTCTAATCATATCTAAACTAATGATTATTAGTGGTAATGCTTTCTAGTCGGAAATTAATTGCCGGTGTGAAGGTTTTCTAAATGTATTTCATTTTTAATTGGTTTTCTATCGTCAGAGTCCGTATCTATTTTATAATAGTGTTGGTTTACGCCGCTCATCAGGTGCCTCTTGCTTAAATGCCGTATAATTTATGTTTAGAAAGGTCAGTTGACACCATACAAAAGAAGCCTCTGTGACTATTGAAACCCTGAAGTGTATAGGGTTCAAGAAATCGACTGGGGTGTGCAACAGGGCTTCTGAAGCCAAGACTTTCCATTGTCTGATGAAGGATCAAGTTAATGAAATAAGTAAATATATATGAAGGTTATATTTTCAATTGAGACCAATTCCGATAATTCTGAACGTTTTCTTCATCATGTAATGTACGAAAACCTGTCCTCTTCGTTATCAAAATGGAAAGGATGAGTGTTCACGAGTATTCAAGATGTGTAATTATAAATAAAATTTCAAGTCGTGTTTTCTTAAAAAAAATATTTCTTCAGTGCAACTGGTTTTGAAACTATTCAACTGTTTTGTGTTGGAGATAAAATTGGCTCATTTTTATTCTTATTTATAATACTTTTATTTTTGCTGATATATTATAAGGGTATACACCTCACTTTTTACACTTGATATGTTTCTGTTCCTATTAATTTTAGCCTAAGAAACTAAAAAAAATATATTTGTAGTTAGCTGAGCATTAACGTGAGAAAAAAGTAATTTGGTCGTTCAAATTTCACAATAGGTATCCACGTGAGACTCTAGATTTCAAGAGACAAAAAAACAATTGTACCGTTGCATTTCAAATTGCTCATTTTATTTTCGAAGTTTTCAATGGCTCTATAGGCTAATTCTACTTTGTTCGGTAATTGATGGTTAAGAGCTCATTAAACCGTCATTAACGTAAATGTTTCAAGAATAGCTTGTTGTATTCCTTTTTTCCCTTCCATAAATGCTTTAAGTTTACATTTATCATCATGAAAGTGCTCACAAACATAAGCACACATCAACTTCCTGCTAAGTTGGTAGTCACAATTTCTCTCTAAATTGACACTCTTACTAACGGAAAAGTAATAAATTCCCCTTCCAATTCTTCAAGTAGAGATTATAACCATTTTTTTCCTGGGTTTATCCATTGTCCATTAAGCGCAGATAAAAACATGAAAAGATTTGTGTTACCGAGAAGCGGACTTATATGGGCATTAATTGAACTCATTGTGCATGTAAAATCTTGAAAGAAACTGGTTTCTCTTCTTTCGGCCGAACACAGCCCTTTACGACTCCTTTCCGTTCAGACAGAGGATAAACGAAATTCAAATACCTCCGAGGTCGTCCTTTTGATTATCACAGAGACCTTGAGATAATTCTAATTGCTCTGAAATAATAAGAAGACGAGTGATAAGGATTTTTGGTAATATGCAATAATACGGATGCGTGTCCTAAAGAGTAGTTTAGTTTTCCTAGAATCAAAAATACTAAGTGGTTTGGCGGATTCAACCAGGCGTTTCACTTTATTACATGATGTAAATAAAATGCGGGTATGATTAACTAAATTTATTGCTTTTTTTCTTTATTGCTTGACAATCCTGGAAGTAGAAAATATCGACTGGAACATTATCGGCCAGACTTTTACAACTTATGATCTAATAGATCATTTTCTTAAAGGATATTGTGTACATTTTTATTTCTTTATATTCATGCACGAAGACAGCAGGGACTGCACAAAAGTAAGGAGAATTGAAAATATTGTTCAGTAATGCATCCTTTCTTTGCGAGAGGTTTTTTAATGATGTGCTCGGTTTGATTTCATTATAGTGTTTTAATGGAAATTTATAAGGAACAAACTTCCGAAACACGCAGTAGCAGAGAACATGTAGTACCTAATTACCCTCATGACCTAATTACTCTGATACTGTTTTGAAATTGGGAGACATTTTTTCGGAATGTGTGATCAACATTTCAGTATTTTTTGCGATTTCTTTTAGTGAACTAGATAATGATAACCTCCCGGGGAGGCGTAATATACGTTGTCTTCAGATAACTATGTATCGATAACAGTCAATTATTTCTGTCTTCGCACATTCATTTTCATCATAGGTTGTCTATCTCGGGATTGACTCATATCGGTAAGTTAGTTCTCCAAGCTATCCTCTTACCTGCCAATTTCATCAGTCCTTCATGCCTTTTCCCTGGTACTAAGTATCCTTTATCACTTGCTTCTAGTCAATTATACTTGGTATTTTATATTTATTTTTCTCCGTAGTTCATTCCATTAGAGTCTTTAGTGGACAATTGCTACTCAACATCTTGTCCAGTTGTCTTCCCTTTTCCTCTGGATAGTATTCCATGGATTTTTCTCCAGATATATTTTTCTAAGAAATTCTTCACTGTCTCTTACAATGACAATTTTGTGAAATTGAATTGTAACCAAAGTACTGAGATGAAATTACTTGCAATATTCATTTATTATTAACCAACGTGCATTTGTATATTTATATAAAACGAAAATGATTTTCTTGGACATATCTTGGACCTTTCACTATGAATTATGGAAGCTATTTTAGTTTAATTTGCTATGGCTTCGTATCTATTGCATAGCGCCAGTTAAAATCACACAAATTTAAAAATCATGTCCTTGTACAGCTATTAAAAATGTCACAATTTGACAGGGTACAAAGTATTTTTTCTCATTTATGATTTCATTTATGTTTCTCTGCTTCGCTTCTCTTAAGGGGAATATGCCTCAAAAACGTTTGAAGTACAACTTGGGAACGGAATAGGATTCCCCTAATAATTTTTTAAGGACCTGAGAAATTAGTCAGGGACAATCGGGAAGTGGATGAGATTATATTTTTTCGAAAATCGTGCAGTCCCATACGAACGAAAATAATCTTCTTTCCTCAGACGAGCCATACCTTTTTTCTCCTTTTTTTCCGTCCCCTCCCACCCACCCACTTTCATCCCTCCTCCTTCGGTCATTTCCTTGGCAATCACCTTGAGACTCATTTGGGCCCGCGGGAAGGAGGAATGGGAGGAAACTGTCGGTGGGGCTACGAACCATTCTTCCGACCCACCCTTCCATAACTCAAACGTCCGCGTCTTTTAATGCTCTTATTCCTCGCCAAGTTTCTTCTCGTAGCTGCGTTTTGCGCCTTCCCTCGCCCGTTATGGTGGTCCCCACCTCACCAAGTACATTTCTTGTTTGACACCATCGTTCCCGTAACCGCTAGGGATGCGTTAGAGAAAGATGTTAGTCACTGCGAAGGATTTCGGAGAAGAGCTGGGAGATTTTTCTTCTTATGTTGTGAAAGAATGGAAGGGGAGGAGTGGGTAACGGAATCACCCGAAGGTTTGCGAATCGCCGGAGGAGGAAAAGATTCGGCCACCGATTAGTGGGTGAAGGTGGAGGGGAAAGTGGATCTTAAAAAATATCAGATTTCAAAAATCCTTTGAAAATCGTACTCCTTTCATTACCAGTAACTGCGTTGTATTTTATTATCAAACTTTGCTTATTGTCCTATTAACCTGCAATATATTTTCTTGCTCCAGAATAATGTTAGCATTTGCCTAATTATGTAAATGAGAGAATATAAGAACATGGGGTATTATCAAAACCGATAACGATCAAAGACGAGGAATTTCATAATATATTGTATATTTAATTATCAACCATGAAAAGATAAATATAAGGCCATTGTCGACATCTCTCAATTTATATGTTAGGTATCTTCCATGAAAATATGGTGCTAGAGATTTTATCCGCGTCGGATGTGGCCGCTCAGGTTAAAATTATACCCCATATACAAGTACTGACGGCTGAGAATAAATTAAAAAAATCAATGTATATGCTGTGTTCTAATTATTTACGGGAGTTTCTACACGTAATTTTTTACCTTATTTTAACAGGATTTTGAAACCTTGTAAATTATCTCACGATGCTCGAAAACATGCTATCAGTCAGGAATGTTACTTGGTAGGACTAGCGATGACTGGAATAGTGGACATGAAAACCGACTTTGGTTACCATGCTGTCTGGAGTTATAGTATATAAAAGGGAGAAATATAATGGTGTTGACTTAACTCCTGCGTATTTCAGTGTAGTTGGAATGACGTAGATGGTATTTTTCTTTTCATTCACACGTCTGTGGTCTTCCTTCTCCTTCGTTCGCCCCCCGAGTTTCAAAATCTGCTCACTGGAGGTGGTGACACTACCTTCAACACCATTCTTGCCCTTTCTCGTCACTTTTCCCGTGTGCAGGACTCGGGAGTAATTGAAGGAGGCATGAGCTGAATACTGAATTTTTCTTTTTTTTTGTAGTACCCGATCCATTGAACCCACCGTGATCTCGGGAGAGGTGCAGGTTTTTTTGAGCGCGGTAATCCCCGAAAAGAGGCGTCACGGATGGGTCTTGCTCGTCCGGCCGGCTTGAAGACGGGAAGTAGAGTCGGCGAAGGATGACTGATTCGATTGTTCGCGCTTTTCTTTTGACCGTTTTAAATGCTGTCGGGTCTGCTTAATTACACCCGCTTGGATCTCTGATAGACCTATGTTAAAGTTTATGTTTGTCGCGTTTTTTTTGACTGGCACTCCTTATTCTGCCGTCTTGCGTTGTCCACAGTGGTGGAACTACCACAGCTCCAAACGCTACAGTGCGGGGGGGCCCAGATGTAGGCAGGTGCTCCTCACGATTTATAACTTCCTACGAAGGAAGTTGATTTTGATGGCGACGAAAAACGCGAATTCCATAATGCGTTACACAAAAATCCCGTAGGAGAACGGCAAATTAAAATTATCCAGCAGCGGATTGAATTCGGGAAGGGCGTTTTGAAACATTCTTTGTGCCAGGGAGCCCAGAAATTAAGTTTCGGTGTGAGTTGATCATCAGTACCAAAATGTGATCATTGGCTGAATATAATAGGAGACAGATAGGGCAAGAGTTCATTATGATTAAATTAAACACAGACTCAGAATGAAATCTTTTAGAGAGATCTGTTAGCGTTGTCGTAATTACATGTTTTTATTACATAGAGGTAACATAAATGTCTTACTAAGTTTCATCGTGACTTCTCTTTGGGGCTGTAATCCTTCAGTAGTGTCCCGTTCTTAGACATGTGTTTCCGCAACGAGTCGTAAAAACTTAGGCCAAGAATTCTCGTGGAGTAAAATGTACATAGCTTTCAAGCCAACTAGTACTCTTGGCACATGTATCGTATTATATTTGTTTTCGTTGATTTTGCAACAATAGTTCTACCTCTCTTCAGGTTGTGAAATGCATGCAGATTCCAGGTTTTATTTTACATAATGGAATAGGTGTATCTCTCTATTTTTTTCATCATCGACTCGGGACATTTAAAACTTATACCTATGGACACACAACCACCCCCACGAGTGCAATCGGCAAGTTATAAGACGGTGTATCGGCGTTGGTGCCAAAAATTCCGCCACAAACTTCAGCCAATGACGTAAGACTCATTGCAATATTTTCAGTATAGCATTCTTCCCCCTTCGGAGTGAATGCAATAGAGAAAGCCTCATTATTATTTGACGCGAGCGGTTGGACATGGCTTGTCCGCTGCCGCATTGAATCCTATCCCGTACCAAACTATCCTAAAGGCAGTTTTTCCGCTCCTCAAAGCAGCTGGGATTAATGTCGGTCGTTCATTGACTTTCTATTCGCTATATATGTAGGCAAGTTGCATGATTGGTGTTCGGTTGTCCCCTTTCCACGCGGTTTTTGGTGGATCGCGGGTAGCCAGGTGCATGAGGAATCATATGTAGAATGGCTGGTAACCTGCCACCCTATGCAACACGTCCTTACGACGGCTTTCGGGGTGGTATTATGTAGATGCAGATGAATGTGTTTCTGGGTGTTCTCCCTCGGACTCAATCGTAATATTTTGAATGTCATCCTTGAAGGTAAGGTTAAACTCCTAATAGTACACGTAGCCCGAAAGCGGATCCGGGAGACAGTTTTTAGTTTTATTCCTTTGTCATTTAATATATCATTTGGTATTACTTAGAATCAATTAGCCATCTTACACATTGTCATGTTATGATGAGAACTAATGGCAATTAACTGACGGCGATTGGAACGATAAAATTGAGCATGTGTTTTCCATTTCAACTTTTACACATTGTGGCAGTCCGGTGGGTGTAGAGGAGGTCTGCTGACCATAGGGCCTGGATTCAAATTTCTCGTATCAGATCTTCCTGGGTGCCACAGGGAAAATAAGTGGTCCTCCGACCCGAAAAGTGGATTTCACATACCGTATAGTCCTTATTAATTTGGAGAACCCAACTCTCCCCTATTTAGGCAGCATTAGGGTTGATTACCGCGGATTGATTTGGTTATTTATTTAAAAGTCAAAAGAGTTGGCCGGAGGAGAAATATCATACCTTAATGTGGACCAATGCTTATTCACAGCCTAAAATTTATTTGAATAATTTGTTTAATTAGAGGAGCTCTTTTCACTTAGGTCAATATTATTTAACCTATCAATCCAACATGCAACAATCAGTGCATTGAGACAATTATTTGACTAGAAATTCATAGTATTGAGATATATTCTTGCGTCCTTTTGCTACTATTCCTTGCGCTTAGTCGATGCATCATTGTGAGTTAATACCATGGCAACTCAATGTTCTATTCAGTTTTCAACTGACTTTTGACCTGCCTAGCATTGGCTCCTACCTATATAGGATGTAATTAATTTTTGAGTATTATTGAAGGAATACTGAAAATTAGCCATAAATCACGTGAGTACTTAACGTCAAATTCATTTTTCAATGCTAAAAAAAATCTCCCTGAGAAGTTACGCTCGTTGAAATATTTCAACTCAGGTGTCACGACGTAAGAAAAAAGAATTAGAAGAAAGCTCACAAAGGAATAATGATGGATAGGCTACCAAAGAGACAGAAGGTCTGTCTTTATAACGGATTATGAGGCAAGTATGGGTTTTTTTTTCTGACAGAATTCCTCTTGATAAGGACCGAGGGTGTATGATTTAGGAGTTCATGAGGTGATGGCGGGGACTGTTGAACGTATCGTCACGCGGCAAAAACATCTATCCTGAAGACTTAACGTCAGGCATATAATGGGTTTTTTTTGTCTCGAATCGGAGGATGATTAATTTATGTGGACATTCTCTGCATATGGAGACATCACACTCACTCGTAGACAGAGGGTAATCTCTTACGTAATGGTCTTTTTAGAGTTTACAAACGATCCCGTGGATTAATGCGATTTTGAGATCTTTTCTTATGAGTCTAATGCCGTCACCGTTAAGTTGACCTCTCTGATGAAATGGAATTGGCTCCTGAAAAAAAATAATATCTCTATTCTGAAATTGCGAGTTATTCTTAATGGGTGTAATATTTTGTCGATAAAGTTAATTGCGTAAAGTGTGTAAGAGAAATTTTTCTTGGCATACGTGTTGTTGACTGCATGAAAGTAGAGAGTAAAGAAGAAAGGATCGAATAAAATGGTGAAGAAAGATGCAATTGCTTTAAGTCGAGGGTCTTCATTATGTTTAGTCGGTACAATCACAAAATATGAGTAGCCATGATCCGCGAAGTCATTCGTTAATTAAAATGAAACGAGGCATTTATTGGTCTATGGATATACCTTATTTATGGGTAATTTCTTATATAAAATCTTGTTAATTTGAAGTATGTATAAATCTCGTGATGTGGTCCATCTAACAGTTAGTAGATTTAAAAATGTAATGGAGGGAATTAACGATGGGTCATATGCTATGATCAATAAAATTTTATGTGACAATGATATGAAAGGAATGTGAAAGGAATTTCCTAATGTGGTAGTATTGCACAGTTATGAGTTCGGTTTATTATCTACATAATACCCCGCAAATCACCGCAGGGGCGTGTGGCGGGGGTGTTAGTTCACCACCCGTAAAAGAGGACAAAACCACAAACAAAATCAACGTATTTATGTAAATATACACCCGAAGTGGCGTATACATTCATGCAAAAATCTTTTTAACTTACACACATGCAAATACATAGACTATCAACTAATAAACACATGTACCTAAGAATGCAGTAAAATGTATCCAATAACGTGTTAACTAGAATTTGAAAATTAAGAAGGCGATATGTGAGAAATTATGGGAGAAGACAATATTTACCCTAATATTGTATAAAAATAAAAAGTATATATTTTGTTTTCTCTGTGCAATTTTAGGTCACCCATATGCTCACTAGCAAGTCTAGTATGCTTCATCTACACTGAGCTACAATAAATATAATGATCCAAATGGTCCAAATAATTAGTCTTTTTTTGACTTTTGGTGATAGGTGATTTGCAATGGAATCTCAGGAAAAGTTTGTCATATAAAGTTACAAAAGGTAAACGGTAATTATGAGTTCCTAAAGTGAACACGAGAAATGGCGCTAATTTTAATTACCGATACGAATGAATGCCTTGAATTTTCATTTTCTCATGAACTTCCTTGCCCTCGCTCTAGCATCATTGGCATTTAAATTGATTTTCAAAGAGGCGTCGTTAAACATAACCCGCTACGAATTGCTGTTTAGCGCAAGTGATCGTTTCATCTCAGTTACTGGCTGCGGCTGCTGACTATTCAACTGTAATTAAATCCCTTTATTTTCAGCCTCGCAAAATTACAGTACAACGGTAAAAGCTTTTGTATGACCGTAATGAGGCGGCAGCGGTAGGTTCCAACTCCAGCATTTCGTAATGATCTCCCTCGACTCCGCCACACAGAAGTAGGAATTACTTTTTTTTCCGATGAAAAAATATCTTAAAACTCTCTTAAAGTTGGGCATTGCCTCGAGGAAGACGCAGCAGTGGATGCGACGAGTCTCATTCCAACTTAACGGTTTGAAAACTAGGATATCACGATTCAAAGATTTAACATTCTCACATAATAGCGTCGTTATATGGCCATTGTTTCGTTTTTTTCACAAAATTCTCATTGGGCGACGAGTCCGTGAAGAATTTTCACTGATATCGGTAAATTCTAAAATCGGGTCAAACGTTCAAACAGTACAGTTAATTATAGAGCTGGGGTCTATTTTAGGGAGACATGAATATTCTGTTCTTATAAACAACCAAAAATGATGCTACTTTCAGAGCTACGTTGGAGCGTTCCATGTTGTCGATAAGAAATATAAAAAAATGAAAATATCAATTACAACAATTCCAATATTTTCCACAATTATTGGTGCTTCCAAAGATTTACATGATATATTGTATATTTTATTTGCGATATAAAAAGAACTAATTTTATATTTTCACTTTTTCGTGAACATGAGAGCCGAGGCCTCTACCATAATAAAAACGAAATCTTAGCTCGCACATTCGTTAATATAGAAGCGAACTTATTTTTGATAAATGAAAGCAACTGATGAATCTTAATATCATCATTTAAGCATAGAATAGCCAATGTATGTTACATAAAGTTAATACCCTTTTGAGACATTAGTTTTAAATAGTCAATGAAGTATGTGTTCTAATTCCCGCTTATTGTTAATTATGAGTCTCAGAACATATTTGTTTCGTTTTTAATCCCATTATTTTACAAATTTTTAAAATAAGATTCTTTTGACATCGATCCATTCGGAAAAAAATTCAAGTCAACTACAAAATTGTGGGGATTTATTAACTTTGATTAAAAAATGAACTTAAATTTATGCAGGAAATGAGCTTAAATTCCAATTGAACAACATGAACTACCTGCTTCATCGCAGAAATTCGATGCATGATGTAACTATGTACTATGGATTCAGTTGAGCCGGTTTCCAAATTTCACTTCTATCAAGTTTAAAAGAAAAGAGCCAATCAATGAGGACATTAATTAGCACATTTTTATTCATGCATAGTGGTAGTGTAAATTAAATTATCATGGTGTCGTAGTATTTGTAGCGGTAGGTGTTTAGGGACCAGGAGGCGGCCATCAGTGTACGATTTGTAAGGAGTCACTCGTGATTACCTGGTCTCTTTAGGCATTTTATATTAATAGGATTGCAAAACTATATTTACTTAAGGTAAACTAGAATAACTATAAATCTTTTCGGCAAATTTCTTCCTTTGCCTCTACCAGTCCCCGAGATTCGTTCGTAGCGATTCCCTACTCTTGCCATTTCAACTTATACAGTTACGTATTGAATGCATAGCATGTATGACCTTATGAGCTAAACATCGACAGCATCTGCACTAGGTTAGAGTTAGCGTGGGAGTTGTCACTGTTTATAGATTTGTAGATTAAGCAAACTGGTACGAGTGTTTTCGCGTTATGTGTGTAAAATTAGATAGGATGGAAAGGGATAGGCAGGCTATCGAAGACAACCTGTTTTTCCATTTCCTCGAAAGCATTGATGAAATTGACATGAATACCTAGTTGAATTCCAATAGAAAAAGATTATTTTCTAAGAACAATAATGTCATGAGAGACGAGACAAACCATAATTAAAGTCACCTGAAACGATAAATTAATTTAATAATTTATGGGTTACTATTTCTCTATGCAAAATGAAGTAAACTTATAAAAAGAGTTTTTGTATAAATATATACAATTATAGAGCGATAGATTCTCAGAATTAAAAATATCGCGTTAAAATCTGGAAAAAGTTTGAAAAATATTCCGCAATCAAGAAACATTATGTGTAAGTGAACAGAAAATATGAATATAATTAATACTCAAAACTCAGTCACCAACCAAATGCAATTCGTACGAACGGTGTAAGAACTGGTTCTCTCACCTCCCTTTGCTGGATCGTGAAAAGTGAGATGATTCGGGAGAGAATAATATAACTACGTCTAATTTATTAATAAACTTAATAAATTTCGGCGAGTCTGTTGTTTTCTTATTTGTTTTTTGTTGAAACAAAGCTCGTTTTGGTATTCAGATCATGCGAAATCATTTCCGTTTTGTCTATTATTTTACTGCACGCATGTTCCTGTACAGAAATTTTCAGTTGAAGCTTTTCCAGGGATGCTTCATTTATTCATTCTCATGTATTAATATAATTCCTTTTCTATGCGCAAAAATGATGACATAGAAGTCGCTAAATAAAATGTAAAAGGCATCAAAACACTAGGGAAACAGTTTGTATATTATATAAATATATATATATATATATATATATATATATATATATGCATGTATTTTATATATGTATTGCATGTATATTATATACGTATGCAAATATACTCGTATATATATATATATATATATATATATATATATACTCATATATACAGAAACAGATATAAGGAAAAGGGATAGGAACACATATAAAGGACGAACACAACAGAGGTGGGGAAGGCGGAATCGAACGGATCACAAGAGTAAAAATATTTCCTCAACCGGGACTCGAACACCGGATCTTTCCACTTGCCGGGCGGATGCTCTTAACCACTTGAGCTATCGAGGATAGTCAATTTACCCTGAGATCCGTGGGTCTAATATGTCGCCAAGCGCCCCGATTCTTTCAGCCAAGAGATGGCGTCAGGGGGCTGTTTCACCCACCAAAGGAGAAATAGACAGTACACAAGGAAAGGAAAGGACAGTGGGTTAGAATTCATACAACATCATACAGGAAAGGAACAGTGCGTTTCGTGGCACGCATAGCCAGAAGAAAGAGATGAGCCACATTGGCCAAATACACATTCAAACACGAAATCCCGCCAAACGGCGAATAAATACTCATATATACAGAAACAGATATAAGGAAAAGGGATAGGTGTTTGAATGTGTATTTGGCCAATGTGGCTCATCTCTTTCTTCTGGCTATGCGTGCCACGAAACGCACTGTTCCTTTCCTGTATGATGTTGTATGAATTCTAACCCACTGTCCTTTCCTTTCCTTGTGTACTGTCTATTTCTCCTTTGGTGGGTGAAACAGCCCCCTGACGCCATCTCTTGGCTGAAAGAATCGGGGCGCTTGGCGACATATTAGACCCACGGATCTCAGGGTAAATTGACTATCCTCGATAGCTCAAGTGGTTAAGAGCATCCGCCCGGCAAGTGGAAAGATCCGGTGTTCGAGTCCCGGTTGAGGAAATATTTTTACTCTTGTGATCCGTTCGATTCCGCCTTCCCCACCTCTGTTGTGTTCGTCCTTTATATGTGTTCCTATCCCTTTTCCTTATATCTGTTTCTGTATATATGAGTATTTATTCGCCGTTTGGCGGGATTTCGTGTTTGAATGTATATATATATATATATATATATATATATATATATATATATATATATATATATATATATAATATACATATACAAATATATACGAGGGTCATCCGGAAAGTAGTACCCGTTCGTGCCGCATGAAGTGCTGACGACGCGAGTAGCCGCTGGACGAGGTCAGATAGCTTCAGTGGCTTGTCTGCCTTCTCTGAGCCCAGTTGCGTGACGCTAGCATTGCCTGTGTTGTTTCTGTGATTGTTTACAATGTTTAAAAAAATTGAGAACGCCGCCAGTTGTGAAGTGAGGGCAGTGATTAAATTCCTCAATGCAAGAAACGTTCGCCCATGTGATATTCATCGCCAATTAAAGGAGGTGTATGGAGACAATGTAATGGACGAGTCGTCTGTTCGGCGGTGGTGTCGCAACTTCAACATGGGGAGGGGGAACACACACGACGATGAGCGTTCGGGGAGACCGTCTGTCATTACAGGCCAACTGGTGAGCTCAGTTGACGAATTCGTGAGGAACGATCGGCGCGTCACAATTGATGACATCTGTGAGCATTTTCCCAATGTTTCTCGAACAATTGTTCATGAAATTGTTAAACACCATCTGCATTATGCAAAAATTTGTGCAAGATGGGTCCCTCGCGTATCTCAATGAGCTGGCGGCGAAGGACTATGCAGCAGGAATACAGAAACTTGTCACACGTTATGACAAATGCCTTAATTTGCTTGGAGATTATGTTGAGAAGTAGTTTAAAGTATCCTCTTTCAAATAAAATTTTTTATGTTTGTTAATATTTACTTTTGTGTCTTTATTTCACGAACGGGTACTACTTTCCGGATGACCCTCGTATATTATATACGTACTGCATTATGATTTAGATGAAAATTTTACTAACATGCTACTGACGCTAGAAATCGAGTGAGATGCATCATGACATGATGATATTTAAGTAAATACCGACGTGATCTACATGTATGTAGAAAAAATTGAATAAGATCAATGCGGTATAATTATCCAAAAATCCGTAGTCGATGAAGTATTTGCAAGATTTGGAATATTTTGGTGTCAGAATGTGCGTAAGGTTTCTCCAACTGATATCATTAAACTATTTTTATCGACTGCCATTTCTCCTTTGATAATGATGAATGCAAGGTTTTCAATTTCGAAACTTTACGTTACGTCCTCTTATTCAACCTTAATTATTGACTGCATGCTTACTGTATGTTATTCATTGAAACATTTTTGAGCCACTAGAAATAACATACCCAAATACCCTTTAAAAATAAACTTTCTTGTCACGGAAACGGAATTTAGGGGTCACCAATGGACATCCCCCACCTGAGAGAACAAAGCTCAAATCAAATGTAACATGAAGGCATTGAAAAAATCGTCTGAACTAGGAACTGCACCACATGCAAAGGACCCGTGATATTTTTTCTGGCGAAATCGCCGAAACGAGTGTACCCCTGAATCACTAATCATAAAGAAATCTGCAATTCCAACCCTGAACTATGAGTAGCTTTATCCATTGACAATCAAAATAGTACGTAAAGGCTTTTTTCTGGCCAGATGGAAATTCAATATCTCCCTAATATGTCCGGCTTTAATCATGGAAAAATCCTATTCCGTCTGCAAAGGGCATGACCTTCTATAAGGAGTTCCGTCTTTAGGTCCAGGTGATGCCCATTTTCATTTTTTCATTCCCAGGAATGAGCAAACAGCATTGATTTTACGATAATCATAACTTCCTGGAAAACTCCAGGCGGCACAGAGAAAGGAACTGACTCATGTGTGAATTTCACAGGCCGTTGGAGTGCATACGGGCCGAGCTCTACCCGCCCCTTCGGGTTGATTAATGTGATTAATTCAAGTTCCATGACGAAAATGTATTTATTTTTCATGGTACTAATTTTCAAGGCATATTTCTCGGAACAAACCATAAAAACCAAAGGAGATATCGGTTAGTAGGAGATATTTTTCAAGGCTAATACCTGGTAAGGGTCTTTGAATGCAAGTGGGATGCCACGGAAATGTGGGAACGAACTAAAGGTGGTGCGAACTAAGTATCTCAAACCATCAATCGAAATACTAATCGACCTACGAAGTAAGGGAAAGGGAGTTAGATAAAACTGGCATCTGTGACTAAATATAAATGAATAATTTCTGTTAATAATAGGTGGGGAAGGATTTCTGACTCAATGTGCTGTTCTAGGGACGAAATACAATATCTGAAACCTCAGGTCATTACTTAGATCCTAAATACAACCTAAAACATCTTTTCATCCGCGTGATACCAAGTTGATGTCGATGAAAGCAATAGCCTCGAGAATTGCACAAATCCAATCACTCCGGGTACAATAACAATTATGATTATTGCAACTTACCGTTTTACGTATACCGTAGTAATTTTGTCTGCCCCTAATTTTGACGACATTTATTTGCTCAATGAATTGCGTCAGAAAGGGAGTTTTTCACTACGTGAATTTTTATTTACATACTCATGTGTGTACTTCGGTGGAAAAGTGACTTAATCCGAGGTAAGTGCATAATAGGAATGTTGTACGCTTAGAATAGCAGAGGCGAAAGCATTTATACAGTAAATATACGATCATAACTCTCCACTAAATTCCCTTTATTTGATTTCATAATCAAAACTACGGATACCGAGGCGGGTCTTGATTGAGGCCAATTAATGAGATGTGTTGCGCACCTTTGTACTTACGTATGGATGCGTTTTCTTCAGAAATAGCGAAATCTTTCGTTAAAAGGGTTAAATCATAGTTGTCAACCCGAAGATGGGTTGGATAAGTGAGAGAAATATAATTGTATTTATTCAAATATTAAGGACACCAAAGAGTGCATTGCTTCATCAAGTATCTATCGCCCGACTCAACCACGATTTTTTCCCATTTAGGTGATGACAAATGTACATAATTGATGAAAATAAAGCTCCCTGTATAGTCTTGGCACGCATTATTAACGTTTGTTTTCGTGGATTTCCAAATCAGTGTTAATTCTATTGAAGGAGAAAGTATTTTGCCGATGAACATTTTTTATTTGATTTTTTTCGGCACTGTCCTAGATGGGACGCCAAGTAGCTATAATTAGAATGGAAAACTTACTAAGCAGGAATTTAATTCCTTTTTATAAGTCATGGGCTTTCGATTATTTCATTGAAAGGTTTAAATTACATTTGTTTTTATGAAAACGATCTTAGTCAAGCAATTAACTATCCAAAATATGACCGCCGGTTTGCGATGCACTCTGGGTTTTTATTGCATGCGCATCTTTTCAATTTATTTTGCGAGTGCTCATTAATTACAGCAGAATAATTTTATAACTCCATAGCTAATGTGGGTTCGGTTTTTTACTTCTCTTCGTACGCTCGGCTTGGCTCTTGTAATGTAATGGGGCTGACTGAGGTAGTGGACTGGGTGTTAGCGACAATAACGTCAGGTGTTCTCACAAGTAAACAGCCAGGCGACCGCACTCAAAGAGTCCAGGTGGAAAATAAGCATCTATTTAACCCCACTTGAAAACAGCCCTTGTATAGCTCGATTTTTGTTTTTCAACTGAACCAAAAAGTCTTTTACTGGAATGGGTTCCATCCAACCTCCTCGCATCTTTTTTCTTTTTTTTCTAAACTTTCGCCTGGACGTCCCTCCGAGGTGACTCTATTCCGTCCTCTCCTACGCAGGTGTTGAGGTAGGTTTTGTTCCCCGATTGTTGGGAAAGGTCGCGGATGTCTCATTCCATTTTCTTTTTCTTCTTCGACGTGCGAGAAAGAAAGCCAGCGCTCATTAGCGGTTCAGCGTCCCCAGCGACTCGACTCGTGAGAGGAGTGCGTGTTTGCGTTGGGTGTGGGTAAGGGGGCGAAAGTGGTATCGCAAAGAGGACCATCAGACGAAAAGGGTTGTTGTGGTGCCTTGTGGGAAGGGACGAAGGCGGGATGTGCAACAACAAGGTGGCGGAGGGGGGGGGCACTCACGCGGGGTGGGTGGCGGCGGAACGCAGTGGTTGGACTTGCGCGTAAACACCCAAGAGTTGCCGGCGTCCGCTTTATAATCCCTGTCCACTCTCTGAAAGTGCCAGTCTTCGCTTATTTTTCTTTCTTTCTTTTTTTTTAAACGTCACCTCAATGTTCCCCAGTACTCTCTCTCTCTCTCTCCCTCCTCTCTTTTCTGCTTCTCCCTCATACAAATGACTCCAAAATGCCGACGTTCTGCGTCACTTTCTCTTTCGACGGATTCGTACCGTCATTTTCATGTAACCCAACCAGATTTTACGGTAATCTAACTTTAACCGCGCTACGTCATTTCGTGTCTCACCTCATAAAGTTACGACAGCCGCCTAGGTAGCCGTCGCATACATCTTACGCATTAGATACATAATACATATTAGGTCGTTCCTTCCATTAATCTCTTTCCTTTATCACCCTTTCTCCCTCTTTACTTCCTTCTGCGTATTTCTCTTTGTCTGTGATGCTCCACAGGAGGTAACTAAGGTTGTTCCAAAGCACTGTCTCATTAGTATTCTTGTTGTCTGCTCTCATAGTCTGCAAATGGTTTCTCTCTCATCTAGTCTACTTTCCGTTGTAAAGGGAACAGTTTAAAACTGTAATAGAATTTTTAAATTTCAAAATAATTAGCTAGAATTTTTAAACTAAAATATCAGTTCCTATCGCAAAGTTTTCTGGGTTTTAAATGAGTATTTGTTTTACCTAAGTGTGTTCTGCTGTCCAAACCGTAACTTGAAGTTTGTAGTTTGAGGCTTGATTTTTCATGAACTCATATATTTAATAGGGCTTATAATGTTCTCATAGGCTTAATAATGGCATATTGGATTTTTTATTAATGCTGTGATTAAGGATATTTTTTCGAAGTCACTGTCATCATCTTCAGAATATTGATCCGAAAGTTGGATGACCGTGACCCTCCATTCTTTCCAATAAAAAGATAAATCTGTTACCTCTAATGACCAGCTTAGTCCTCTTATTACGACCATGAATTATAAATGTTTTTCTCTATTGATTTTCAGTATGTCGCTGCATTTATGGGATTTTATTTTGTCCACAGAGATATTCTAAAAATTATTTTTCAGAATCAAATCAAGTCTTCAAGGGGAGCAAATTATATGTAATGCAGAGTTATCAAATTTCCGAAATCAGAAACGCGATCTCTGCGGTGGTAATATTCACACTTGACTGTACGATAAATGTACATTTCTCAGTCTTTCACTAAGGCTGAAGTGCACTTAACATTTAGCATGTAGTTAACCCATTTTAATGACAAATGTAGAAAAAATCACTTGATATTGCATAGAGCAGTTCAAATTATTTAGAAAAAGGCCACACTGACGAAAATGTCCTAACTCACGTCAATCTATTCGGTCGGCTACGTAAAATATTTTTAACTAGATTTTGTTGACCTCGAGCCTCTGCGAGTTATTTTTCTTGGAAACTATTTATTATAATATATATTTTCTCTGACGAAAATTTATTTGGATAATGTATTATAAATATTGGAAATTAACGAAGGCATATTTTGTATAGTTATAAATTTCTTCTTTCTTATTTCCATTCTGGAGAAATTCCACTAAGTGCCGCCAGGCACCATTATGCTGATTTGATATAAAGCTTTAGGTTATGCATTCTTCTACAATTTTCAATGTAACTTAATCATTTTTAGTGCTCTGACAAATTTTAATTTAATGTATTAAATATATTGGCTAGTATCTATTTTGGTTCGTTCACTTTTCTCTGAAATGACGCTGTAGGTATATTTTTTTATTGAAGTATATCCATAGCAATTTAGGTAGTTTTGGACTATTTCACATCAGTAATCATTCTAAAATCTGTAATTAATAAAATCTAATTTGAATGCCGACATGGAAATATTAAGTCTTTACCTGATTGCTAATTTACATTCATTAATGAAAAATCACTGAGAAAAGAATTACTCTAAACATGTTTATCTATTACCTGAATGCTATCACTTATTTATTAAATAATTAAAAATCCTTACACTAGCAGTGGTGGATTGTTCCACAGTAAGCGAACAAAGTAAATTAAAAAGAAAAAATAAATTCAGCATATTCATAAAAGGTAATGAGTACCCAGAATAGGCACTCATTTTTCCAATTATATTGAAAAGAGAAGAGATTGGGAATAGCCATTTCAGTCGGTTTGCATTTACTTACTTTTCAAACTATGTGATCAAGCATGTTTTTTAATTTTTCTGTTTGCTTATGCTCAAAATTATAAAGTAATATGCTCATGGCAATTAGTACTTTAATAATAATTATTTAATAATATATTTTTATAACAGGACTACCAAAATGATGTGATAACTAATGCAAGTACGGTAAATTATAGTATTAGTATGGATAAATCTTGATTGGTCGCTAATGCATTATTAATTCTTAGATAAAATTGTAGAATGTCTTTTCATTTCATGAAAAGCCTGGTATCGAGCTTTGAACAAACCTACAATTTGTGTATTAATTTGAAGAATTTCAGTAAATATTTCTGCGCATTTATTCATCATTTGTACAAAATGTATGCACACTTGGGAATTTCTACTGGTGAATTTTCTTAGGCAATACTTGTCAAGATATCTCCGCACGTTCTATTAAAAGTTGTCATGGCTGAATCTCTTCATTGAGCCAAAATCATCAATTATTGAAAAGTATTTAATTTGATGCAATACAATGTAATTTTGATGGTTATTGCAACGGTAGCCAATGGATTAATATTAATTCGCATCTAGGAATGAAGAAAGTCAAAGGACAATTTATCGTATAAATTTTAAAAGGATGAGTCTTTCGGATTTTCAGCCTTGGTAGCAAAAAAAACTGCAATAGTGCAAAGTAAAAGAATTAAAAAAATCTATGGTTAGGAAAGTCAGAAGAAGCAGAGGAAATGCGAAAAAAACTTGACGATAAAAGAGAGGAAAAAAACGAGAAAAAGAGGTGGAATGAAATAAAAGGAGTAATATTCCACAGAGGCAGTTGAGCGCTCACTGCTCATCAGTCAGTGGTCAATGATCATGGTTGACAGAATTCTCGGTAACTCCTTTTCCTCCTTCTTCTCAGATTCTCATTCTTACATCATTTGTAGTCAAGGTTGCCAATCGTATCGTTGTGGTCACCACGGCGTTAAGATATTTCGAGAGACGGGATTTTTTTACCAAAAATTTGGCTCAATTGCATATATTCATCGGGCAGGCTCAGCACTTGGAAAAATTCATTCCCACTCTAACATGTACTGTATTTGATACTCAATCTTGATATGCTAGTCATTTCTCCAACGGTTGAATCGTTTATAATTATCTATATTTCAATTCTCACTTTTAACATTTCCCAGGACATTTTGCTCAGGTTATTGGTAGAGATTGAACGGGCAAAGTATTTTATCGCAGAAACACCTTAATTGGGTCACTGGATTGATATACTTAGTGACCCGAATTGTGTATATGGAATGAAGTGGAATGATGTAATTTAAAGTGAAATTTATTAAATAATAATATTTTTGACTGTTTCCTTTCCATATTTTTACGTAGGCATGCTCTCTATTCGTCAAAAATTGATTACAATGACCGCAACAATCAATTTCTGACAAGTCTCGTGAAACCTTTGCTAAATGGGTAATAATATTATTATTTTTATGTAACCCACTGAAAATAATGTGACAAAAAGATAAAAATTAAAATTTTATTCATTAACAAAGGACAATTATTACGAATATATGTGCATTTGGAGAAAATGGTTGAAGAGGCATGGGAAGAACATGAGATTAATGTAAGTCGGTGGACAATTCATCAAATCAGTTAGGTTTGCGGACGATGAAATTTCTGTTTGTCAGTCAGCAATGGGGCTACAAACTCACCTGAGTACATTGAAAAGCCAGAGTAATAGGTTTGTGATGAGAATAAATATAAATAAAACAAAGTTAATTCGGTTTTCCAGAAAGAGAAAAGTTAAGCTAAATTTTAAAATACGAGGAGTGTAAAAACTAGAGCAGATGGAACCGTTTACGTATCATGGAAGGGGTTTGGACCAAAATTATCTGATAAGTAGGGACGTAAGGAGAAGAATTGTGAAGAAGACAAAGACGTTTTCACAAGGAGGAGAGAATTGATGAACGCTGGGCAAGGGTGTTAAGAAAAGGCAAAACTTTGATGTGGAGCGTAGTTTTGTGCGGCGGGGTAGCAGGATGATAAGTGTAGATTGGAGGCTCTTATAATGTGGGTGTGGAGAAGGTGAATTGGACAGAGAAGAAAGAAAACGAAGAAAAACTAGATATGATGGGGGAGGAGAGGAAATTTTTGAGAGAAATCTAAAAGAGTCTGGAAAAATTGATGCAGAGCCCTATGATTGTCAAAGGGCTTTTGAAGTCTGATAGCGGGGCAAATGTTCGTCAAGCGAGAAAGGGGCAGAATAGGATAGGGATGTTGGACGGAATGAATGCAGAAAGGAAGTATAAGGAGATGCAGAGGGTCTTATTGTAGTGGAGGATGTTGGGCTGTGCATTGTTAGGGAAGGCAAGGGTATTGTCGCTGTGCCATTTGGCACCTTGTGTCCATCCAAAACCTACCTTTACAGGTGATTACCGTTAATATGTATAAATAATTATTATAAGTTATATATTTTATTAGCCTACAGAAATTCAAGTAGTAAATATTTTGATATACAACTAAACATAATTAATTCGGACAGTTATGAAAAAGATGAGGTAATAAATAAAAAAATGATTCAGCTCTCTAGAAATATGTATATCAAAATATTGCCTTCTGACTTTCATTGCCTCTGTACATGAATACCTATCATGCAGTAAATTAACCGGTCCAATAAAGCTTAATTGTCAGGTGATAGTTTTGATTTTGTGGAAATATCTATAAAAGGGTAGTCATTCTTGAAACAGATAGGTATCTATATCATTGTAAATAAAAATTATAAGTGCTCATTTTGGTAGCGAATAATATTCTGTATGGTGAAATCCTATTTTAATGATAAATTCGATACACCGTTAAATTAGAGAAACAACTATACGTTAAATGTTTGAGAAGGGTAATAATTCAAGCCGTGCACGTAAGACACATTTTTCTAGCGTTAGTGGACCGCTAACATGGCGAACTACGATGCCGATAAGGAAAACATATAGTATGAAAGCTAGTATTTTCTTGGTTTGTTAAATTCAAACAATGTTTCATCGGTGAATATTTGGGTTAGGCAGACCTTTTAAATAAATATTGATGACCACATTATTAAATAATCCTCCTCATTCATCGCACTTTACGATAATAAGCATCATCGCTTGGTAATGTGGTAGTTCTGGTGAAGAAACAAATATAAACGAATAATAATTATCATATAAAAATGTTTGACGCATGCGTCGTCGGATCGTCGCAGATGAAGCCGTACCTAGTTTTGGTATGCATCCATCCGGAGAGAGACGGGCGAAATGAGAAATGTCGACGTGGGCTTACGGTCGACGGAATATGAATGGAACGGACAAAGAGCGGAGCGAAAGGCACCCCTACCGTAGCGGTGGGATTAAAAGTAGAAAGTCGAGGTGGAGGGAAGGAAACGGATAGCAGCGGAGGAAGGGGACGACGCACGGGGTGTGGACTGAGTCATGAAACATCCTCGCATGTGATTCACGGGTTGCCACACTCGCCCATAAAACGGCGTCTTGTCTTCGCTTGCCAGGTCAACGTGCGGGCACAAGATGATCGTCCCGCAATAAAAAGGTGTTTCGAGAGATTAGTCACTGGCTGTAAGGACTGCCGCAAAGGTGTGGGTAAACAAAAAAGATGCTGTATAATGAAAGCGAGATTTCACTTAGTTATAATTGCAAAGGATGTGTACCTTTTACACTAGGGAGTTTAATTTTTTTAATGCGATTTTTTAAATAAATGCATACGCTTTTAATCACGTGTGCAAAAATACTTAATGGGATATTTCCTCGATAATTGCTGCAAGAATCACATATTGCGGGTGGATTTTTAAAATGTGGTGTAAGATCGTACGAGTATGTTATTATATAATTTATAAATGTTATTATATACATATGCATATATATATATATTATACAGGGTCGCACCCAAAAGTGGTAGGACTATTTTTTTTACATGAATTTTATTGACGATATACTTACATCGACGTAATAATCTTCAAAGTATGCTCCTTGAGCTGCTACACACTTAGTATAACGTTGCTCCCATTCCCCGTACGCCCGCTGGAAATTTTCTTTGGGGATGCCGTTGATGACCCTCGTCGAAGCCTCTTGAACGGCCTTTATCGAGTCACAACGTCGTCCCTTGAGCTGTCTTTTCATCAGGGGGAAGAAGAAGAAGTCCGGTGGTGCCAGATCTGGAGAATAGGGCGGGTGCGGCAACGTGGCAACGCCGTATTCGGCCAGGAGCTGTCTGACGACGAGCGCGCCACGGCACGGCGCGTTGTCATGATGAAGCACCCAGCAGTTTGCGATGGCCGGTCGGACTCTTTTCACGCGTTCTCGGAGGCGGGTGAGCACCTGCACGTAAAAGTTCCTCACAGCACAGCAGTGTCCTCACTCTGTCCGCATTCGTGTCGGTTCTTGCCGTCGACGGCCGTCCGGAGCGATGGTCGTCTTCAACGAGCTCCCTACCCTCTTTAAACAACTTGTACCACTCAAATACTGTGGAACGGCTTAAGGCTGTGTCCCCATAAGCCTGCTTGATCATATCTAGGATCTCAGTTGCTGTCTTCCCGAGTTTCGTACAAAATTTCACGGAATAACGTTGCTCTAAATTCAGATTCATTTTGTTTTTCGACGCGGACAAAAAACTTGCTTCACTAAAAACGGTGTCCTCACTCAACGACAGCCCGCAGGCAACTGAGGTTGGTGTCGGTCTGTTGCTAAGAGCCCCCTCCACCTTACCCTTCCAGGCAGACCCCGCTCCGTTCGCGCCAGAGAAAATCAGTCCTACCACTTTTGGGTGCGAGCCTGTATATATAGTGCAAAATACAAGGTGCATGCTCACCTCCTAAATCATTCGTATCTTCCAATTAGACATTTGGATTCGTGGCCTTGAAAGTAGCCAGTGAGTGTACTACGCACGGGTTGGCTAAAAAATGATATTTATAAATATTTATAGACTTTTGCCTTTTAATCTTCATTTTTTCGTCTAATTGGCAGCGGTTCTTTAAATAAGGAAATTTCCATAATGCAACGAATCACGATTATGAACAAATATTTGTTATATTTTTTATCTGATTGTTAGAGAATATATTGCTAGGGAATACGTGGTTCTTATTCATAAAAAATTACGATAAAATATTATTTTCTGTACAAACTGATTTTCATACGATTTAATCAAAATCAAGATGTCCTTCAATTGCGTTTATTTTAAAAAATCTCGTCATCTGGAAAAGAAACTACATTTCGTCCAGGTGAATAGGCATTTCCCACTGTTTTTGCCTGAATGAAGTCTAATACGCACGGGAGGATTAAGTTTCACCCTCACGGTTATAAAACCCGACGTTAAGCAAAAAATTAAAACGTACATGAAAAAGTTGTGTCGCATCTAAACCTAATTTACAAAATCGCGTTATATACCGAAATTTAACTGAGAGTAAAGTACAGTAAGGTTATGGAAAACTTGAATAAAATGGTTTTGCGGAATTTAATCGCACCTATTCTAAATATTTTTAGAGAAAATTATTTCGAAATGTTTTAATTCTAGCATATTGGATACTAGCTGGAGAATCCCTAGATTCAAATCTCACAGGATGCCCTTCGACGAAGACATCCAAATTCTATCCGTGCGATTTTCAAGAGACCAGAAATCCGTGCAACTTCCGCTTATTCTTACCCTGATCGTTTGAGTTCCATGTATCTGACAAATTTATTTTAGGCTAGCTCATCAATCAAAGCCAGCATACATGGTGAATGCTGAGAATTATGAACTTAAGCAGATTGAAATGGCTGATATATTTATTAAAATGCCATTCAAGTTTTATAGATCCAAGCATCTTCTTTACCTTACACGAAAATTGTTCCCAAGAAAGCTAAAATAAACTCATGAAACGAAGCGTAAAAGCTGCCAGAGAGATTTGTTTGCGGGAAATGTTCTCGATAAAGAAGTTGTCGACCGCACTTTGATCCGCGCCACTTATGCGATGGCTCGTTTGAAGAAATCCTGTTTCTGAAGATGAATTCACTCTTGTTTTTTGATTGTCAGTCTTTTACTTTTCGAGGTACTGCAAAGTTCTGAAGCTTCGCCGATTTTTTCCAGTTGAGATATCATATAAATAATATTTTTTTATAAAATGAGAAATTTTATCGAAATCCATTCATAGATCCTGCAAATAATTTTGTTTATTATTTTTTATCCTCGCAGTTAACTGATCCAAAGAAATATTGGCACAAAAGGAGAAAAATAAGCGTAAAAAAGATAATTTCTGGCATAAGGCCGTTGAATAAGTACGAATTTTCATACATTTTTGAGACTATAATAGAATATCTTTAGTTAATATAGGAATCCGCTTAATTTTTTAATCTGGACTGAGAGAAGATAAAAAAATTCATTTATCTAAACAGATGTTAGTACTCTTTAAGAAAACAAAACAGATGGCTGCATCATACAGGTCCCGTAGATTTTATAGCTGCTATTAGAGTAGGAATCGTTTTCAAACCTTTAAATGAAGTCCTAGTGTACAAGAACGGCACGCAATCCTCCCCTGCATGGTTTAACACCAATTGAAACTCATCGTCAGTTGAGTGAGACATCCCGTGGTGTTGTTGTGGAATTTGAAATTTATATTTTCGATATGCGATGGTTCAAAGAAGGCCGAAAGCCGTGTGCCAACGGTCTCAACAAGCCTCCACCACGGACCATCGGGTTTTTTCAGTGAGCAAAAGAAACTACTACAGAACTGTCCACAGCTGCCATGTAAACGTGGCGCTGACATTGTGTGTTCGTTTATATTGAGACATAAAAAACGTGTACGTTCACATGGAAATAATTTTGAGCAATTACATTAGCTCCATTTTTCAGGTGCAAGAAGTTAAAAATAACTGGAGATTTTAGAATATGAACTTACCATTAACAGATTAGCAAAAGGTTACTATGAAAAAAGATAAACATCATACATGGAATCACTTCTTCCATACAGTTTCTCTCTCTTTGATTTCCATTCGGATTTTACATTTTCAGTCATCGAAAATATAATACCAGTCTTTGATATTACTTCAAAAAAGCTTTGACAAGGACTTAGAGGGTCCGTGCTTTCTTTACACCATCTTATCTTTGGTGGTATGTAACTCGAAAGAAAATAAATCAAAAGTAATGAGATGATATTCCGTATACGAGTCAGCTAGGTGTGAAGGTGGTTCAGTGGACTACCTTTGTGAAGGCCAATGTGGCAGTGAACCTTTTGTTTTTGAGCCGCCCAGATTTTACTGTTTTTTTTCCTCCTTCATTTATTCCGTCTTTGTCATGCCGGGAAACAGGGGTGACTCAACAGATGAGCGGCCGGCAAAGACGGTTACGATTGGCTTCATAAGACACACCTACATAATGTCACGGATGAAGTTGTTGAACAAGCGGATTTCATGTTCTTGCATTCTGTGGTAAGCATATTTTACGGTGATGATTCCGTAACTATCTTCCTGGCGGTCGTCGAAACCACATTTCTCTTGTTTTACCCGCTCATTTTTCGAACATTACAATGAGATGTTTCCGACTTATTTTAGGATAAAACACTGCGGATTGTGTCACTGTGCGCAATTATCGTTTAGTAGCATAGGCTTTTAAGTTCTCTGAAGAAATAAAAAGGGGATAATAAATATGGTTATCATCGTCGTTCTTGAAACTTAATTTATCTTTTGAAAATTTTTTCATAATTCATTATTCAAGTGTAACTCTTGCAGGATTAGGGGAATACATATCATTAATATTTCAACACGATAATTAGTTGTCTGCAGCCCTATTTTCTTCCCTATTCAACAAGAACTACTCATGTGAATCGACTCTCGGAAAAATAAAATATGAACAATGTTTGCCCATTAGGAAAAAATCCTTATAATACTTAAAACGGGATTTGGAAACGTAAGCATCATTCACATCTCCGAGGATCTCTTACGGTTGTTAAAATTGTGATTATGCATCATGACTCACTCTTAATTTGAATGAGTGTTCAAACTCCTCTAATGCCTCGGTATACTATATGTATGAATGCTTACGTTTATTTTAATTGCTTTGGTTAACAATTTGTTACTCTTTTTCCTGTGTCTGTTTTGATTTTCTCGTTTCAGAGGCTAAGTTCTCTAACCACCGCCACGTTTCCCGGTCTTGTAGGTTTCTTTTTCGATAGCAAAGCAGCATAACAAACTTGTACCGGTCTCAAAGACGCATTTAATTATTCATGCTTCTCTTTCCCTAATGCATTATTTTTTCTTGGAATAATCCAATTCCAACAATGACAGCATAGTTTGAGAATAATAATTTGATCACATACTCATTTTGGCCTTCATATCAATGTAGAATTTTCAAGAGATTTTCATCCCCGAATATACAACACATATAAAATTAAAATTTAACCCACAAACTTTTAATTTTTCATAAATCTCTGGATTCCAAATTCATGGTTTCAAAAAGAAGATTAGTTTCTTTTAGAGGTTTATGGTTTCTGGTTTTGATAAAATGACTCACCTCGATCAAATAAATGCCATGCGTCAGGACCGTATATGCATAGGATGACCTTTCGGTCGCATGTAAGTGACATATGCAGAAATGAAAGTAAAACAAATGAATGGGTGGGATCCATCTGAATGAAGGAGATCTTAGTTGATATAAGAGAACTAGAGATGTCAGGCTATCATAAAGGCTAGGCTCCGAACCTGAAACAAAGCACGTAACTGGAACGCACTGGAGTGTGGATCCGTCCAGCCACCGCTGAACGGGCGGGTATGGAACTTGATGGAAATAGAGATGGGGCGGGGGGGTTAAAAAAAGGCTGAAAGAGACACAGTCAAGACTGATGAATGGAATCTTGTCGTGGATTTGTTTACAGGTATGAAACAATAGCGCTTCGGTGGCATAGATTTTTCTTTTAGATCGAAGAAGAAACTGAAAAATCAAACAAGAAAACGATGCCTTGAATGATGCCGTGATCTGTTAAAAGTCCTCCTAACTTGTGAGTTCGTGAGATTCATCTTGGCAACACGTAAGATCAAACCAAAATCACCGCACAAGGACATTATTATTCAAAAAGTTACTAATTCACCTCATTTACGAATCGAGTAACATCAACTTCTATTAATGAGACAAAGTAGCTAAAATATGCAAAATAAAGTAAGGAAGAGATATTGTTAAGTACGATCGTATTTCGATATTAAATACGATCGTATTTCGGTATCCATGAAACGTCTCAATCGCGATTCATAGAGCATGTGACTCCCTATGAGTTCAATTTTTTTTGGCATCGTCTGCATCTAACAGTTGGGTACCTGAAGTCTGACCGAAAGAAAAAAGGATATTTTGAAAAATGCTTTAAAAAAGGACGAAAGGAGAATAAACGTTTACCAAATCAAAATTTACCAAGAAATTGGTTAAAAATGATGAAAGGCACTTAATCGGGGTAATTGGTGACTTGGGAATTTGGCGCGAAGCCTTAATATTATTACGCCATAGTTTTATGGTTAGCACATCATGTGAAATATAAACAAATGGGTAATTTTTGCTAATTGCTACAGAAGTCGAAATCCAATTGCCATTTAGAATGAAAATGTTATTTTGAGTGAAACTAGAACGAAAGGAGTAAGAACTAAGACCAAATGAAGACCTTATCCGATCCGTGATGAGGGATTTGAGTTAAATGTTTCTCATAAAGATGACGCGTTGAAAAAGTTTTACTACTTGTGTAATGGATGTACCGTTATTTAGTTATGCCACATTTCTAAAATATTAATAATTCTTTCAATTTAGTTCGAATATAATTGTGGTGGAATCGATTGCCTCTGAAATGGGAGGGATCATTTTTGGAATAATTACGATGACTCCACGGCTATCTCTTTGTAATATTTCCATTGTAGAAGCTTAGTTTTCGTTTGAGAAGATTCATCACTCATTTCTCCGTACCTAATCTCAGTAATGGCGAAAAAAAGTGTTGGAAATGGGTAACTGAATATATCAATCATCATAATAACCCATTGGTGAGATTCGACTCGCATATGATGCGGTGAATTCCTTCTGTCAAGAGCAGTTCTTCATCTTTAGCTTCAACACTTATTCACCGTTTCAAACAGCAGATTTCAACATTTATACCTTGTATCATGTGGCCTTGTACTCTCTTTCCGGTCCTTATTTTATTCTATCTGAATAATGGATTCATTTATGATATTCGGAAATAGATCATTAATTTTATTATAATAGAATGTATTTCTATTCCATGGCATATGATTTTGGAGTGGTGAAAGTATCGGTAAGAATCGTCCTTAAACTATCAAATAATTTAATGGTGTTAACTCATAGTTAGCTCAAACATATACTGGTGAATTAAAAATACAGTATTTGCTCTTTTGAAGTAGGTACGAACAATTCTAGTAAAGCACGATTCGAGATCTACGATGATTTATCCTTCTTTAACGTTGCTTGGCATCATATGCGCTAGTACTAAACATATGGTATATTTGTTTATCAAAAAATGAACTGCTGGCACTTGTAGTTGTATTACAAAGATTTTGAGTTGCCTCTATAGCTTCGATTTTTAAGATATGATTTCTCTATACCCCCTGCCACACATCTTCCCGGGGGCTTGCAGAGTATTATGTAGATATAAATATGATTTCTAGACCTTTATCACAGCCTCATGTGCAAGCGTGTAAATTATATTGAATTTAAAATGGAAAAAGTAAATTGACAATTTTAAGTAATTTTTACCTGTCAAAAGGGATAAATATTGAAATACTGCAGAGGTAAATCTGGAAAATTATTTTTAAGAATCAAATATGCGTATCTAAAGTTGGATAGAAAAAAGATTAGAACTTGGTTCATATTCCAATAAAAGGAAAAATAAATTGACAAGTTACGTGGTTCATATCCTAATATGTTGCATAGTAATGAATATTTAGCAGATAAATCCGTTAACAGTTACTGTCGTGGTATCTCCCGCAGTTTCTTGTAACTTAAAAAACAAATTGATTATTGCATTCATAGCTTTGCAAATTCTATTTTTGTCAGAATAGTTCACTTGGAAGTGATCAGGGCCATATTTTGGCCAGTTGCATTTGATTAGCAACTGTTACTATTCCTTGTTCTTATTTTAGTTTAGGGTTTCGGAGAGAAAACTGCATTCCTTGGATATTTTAACTCTACTGTCTTCATTCCAACACTCCTGGTCACATTCTTTCGGAATGTGGAATTTTAATGCTATCTCGTTACTACTAATTTAAGTTTCTAGTCATTACCTCCCACCTGAATATCCCACGATATCGCATTCAGCTTAGAACATCGACGATGGCATTCTCGGATGCAGCAAAACACGGGTAATTGGAAATTACCTGGACGTATTTGATAAGGTATCATTATTGTTATTTTTCTTGGATGGGGAATTTGATTAATTGCCAGACGCCCCTTTCAAATGATGCAAAAAGGATGATAAGGTGGTCGATGATTATAAATCAGGCTTCTCGGGGTTTTATTCAGAACAAAAGGCAAAAAAGTCGAGTCCCTCCGAGAAGGCAGCCTGGAGAGGGGGGCAGTAGGGTGAAGGGGGTGAAGCTGAGAGGAGATAACAGGGGTAGGGGAAAGATAGAGAGAGAGGGAGAGAGGGGTTGGAAAAAAGAAGAAAAAGTCGAGGGGAGTGAGAGTGGTTGTGAGGGGAAGGAAGGAAGAGGGTTGGAGAGGAAGAAGAATTTACCAAGCAGGGAAAGGGTGGGAGAGGGAGAGCAGAAGGCAAGGTGGCGTGGCGGGACTGGGGAGGGATGGAAGGCCAATCAGGGGATCGGAATGCGGGAAAAGGGGTGACCTTGACACCAGCCCCTTTTCCCAACAATCCCCCCTCCATCTCTCTCTCTCTCTCATTTTCTCCCCGCTCTCCCCTTCCACTCACCTTCCGTTTTCTTCTTCTCCTTCCGTCTCCTTTCGCTTCGCTTCCTCCCCTGATTAGATCCCCTGCAGACGACAATCCTATCCTCCCTCTCCTTCCCTCCCCCCCCCCGCCCGTGCGGCTCTTAGAAAACGCCGCCGATTCAAGCGTGGGCGTACAATTTTGGGGGTCTCTCGAGAACTCATTTTCTCAAATGAGGAAGAATCCTATTTTTTCCTGCTTCTCGGAGGAAGGGTGAACGGATATTACATTCCATCTCTGCAATTTTATCTTCGGTCTTGATTCTTTTACTGTTTCTTTTCCAGTTACGAGGACAGCATCTTAGTCAGAGTGTTTGAAGTTAGCAGTATGCGTACAATGAAATCCCATGGTGGACTTCAGTCACCTCTTTGGTTTTGGTCTTCTAAGGGAATGACTTTGGTCTGCGGACCACATTGAATAGCGATTTACGAAAAGGAGGTTTCATAAAGAAAATAAGTATCAACTCTGGGGTAAGTTTAGATGTATTTTACTCCTAGCGAACTATTTTATGGTAACTTTTCTGCCTGTATTAATGTGCTCGCCAGATCGCAATCCCTCACACTATTAACTTGTCTTTTTATGTACCGTAGGTCTTCCCTCCATTCTCTCTGGTGGTATGGTATATGAAACCATATTTTATCTAATTGGTAGCAATTAACCAAAGGCATTAGTTGTTGTTTTTGTGTCTAAATGTCTCGGGAATCTCTTATTCTGGGTACTATATTCGGGGTTCATTATTCATTATTTTGCCCTTTATTGCTATAATAAGTTAGAGTTTAAATCAAATACCTCGGACATCTTCACATTTGAAATATAATTTTCATACCATTTGAATTTTTCATCCGTATGTTTCTAACCAGAGTACCATCTCATTTCAGTTTTGATTTCATCACTCAGGAACGAAAGACCCCGTTTGTGACTTTAACTGGCTTTCAACTAGCGGAAGCGTCACGAATACGGGCGGCGAATCGCTAGTTGACAGCAGGAACTCCGCAGCCAAGCGGCGATTTCCAAGCTCGCACAGTCATCGTCCTTAGGTGAGTTGGCGTTACATGTATTTAGGAAGCCTTTATTTATTTCTCATTTAAGAGATTTCTTCAGTGGCCATAACTTTTTTGTAGAAAACGTCGTTGCATTGTATATTTTAAGTGGCATCCGTTATGTTTTTCTAATCGCACAAATTTATCCATCGCTGAATTGTCCGAATTCAAAGTTGCTGAAGGTTATTTAAATTACTTCCACCATGAAACAATAAAATCAGGAACCTTTTTAAATATTAAAATTCTCATTTCTTAAGTACGCTTTTGATAGGAAAGTGATACAAACCTATTGTCAAATACGCATTTCAGCGACAATACATAAAAAAGAAGCATTTCCATCGCTACTTTGATTTTAAGGTGCTCCGATAGTTGAGATTGTTTCATGCATACATTTCTATTAAGGGAAAATATCATCCGTCGTGATGAAAAATTTGCACTGGTAGGTACCCTAATTCGCAACCGTCGGGCTGGTAGGCAATACAGCGCAAAGGAAGTGTTTGAGTGTTCCTTTATCTCCTGCGCCATTCTTGATTCTTTGCTTTTGGTTGCGGTAATCTGAGAATCAAGATTCTCCGGGAGACTTGTATGTCGAATGCCTGCGAAACAAAATAATATGGATAAGATCGTTCTGAGAACTGATCTTATTAAAAAGAAAAATTATAATTATTGGTTAGCTGGAGAGAAATCTGTGCTCAAAGGTGAGGATAAATTTAAGATGACATGATAATGCATGTATTCTTGGAAAGGCCTATTAATGGACAACTTTTTATAAGGGGAAGAGGGGAGAAAAAACCTATTCGGGCACACGAGGATCGAGTTCCCGGGAATACCCTTCCTCGATTGCCAGCACAAGTTATCTCGCGATTCCTGACCGTTATTTGGGCTCAGACCGTCCTAACTGACCTGACCGTACTCTGTACCGTCCTAAAAACGATCTGTTTAAAAGAAGACCATCAAATTACCGTAATAAATCGAAATTTTCATTGATTATTACGTTTTTCCAACATCACTAGCTAGCATGAAATAATCATAGACCCGAGTAGCTGGTGATGTGTGTATGTAATGCTAACTTATTTGAAGTGGATATTTTTCCTATTTCTTTGGAAAAAGGTCGTATCATTCATTTTACTTATTGTTCATTCGAACAGACAACTGTTCTGTCACAATGCAAACTCTTCCGAATGTAACACCAAAAGAGATAGCATCATTAATTAAGGAGGAAATACTATCATGTTAAAAGAATCATATTGCACGCAAAATATGACCTCAATTTAAAATTGAAACAAATACGTACAGTTGCTCGTTCGTGATAATAATTCACATCACCCACAGCCACAGATTTGAAAGGGCTGTTTGGAGCTGATGAAATACTCTGGTGTTTTTAATTCAAAACTAAATTATGTTGCATATGTTCCAAATATCTACGCAGCTGGTTAACTGAGGAAATGCTGAATTTACTGATTAATTTGGTTTCGTCAAAAAAATTTTCAGGGAATCAATAAATTTAAAAATTTATTTTTATAATTTTTAATTTAAAACTGAATTAGGCTACATACGTGCCAAATATCTACGCAGCTGGTTAACGGAAGAAATGCTGAGTTAACTGAATAAATTAAGTTTTATTAAAAAAATTATTCGGGAATCAAAAAAATTTAAAAATGAAATTTAATAATTTTTTAAATTTAAAACTAAATTTACGTGCCAAATCCGTGCTACATACGTGCCAAATATCTACGCAGCTGTTTGATTGAAGAAATGCTAAAGCAACTAAAGAAATTTGGTTTCGTCAAAAAAGTTGTAGGGAATCAATAAATTTAAAAATTAAGTTGCTATCTTGTATTATTTAGAACTCACATGACTAGAATTCTGAAATATCAAATTTTCTATAAAAATAGACACAATTTTAAGCCACTTTTTTCGTAAATAAGCACTATGAAGTAATATGTAATTTATAAAGTTATTAGAATGTACAATGTCTAAGCCAGTCGACGCATGGAAACTGATTTATTACTCAATTTACTGGAAAAAACGCATCTTAACATGCGTCATTTTAATGCAGTCATATGCTAATTGAAGGATTAGCTCAAATATTACATCACCTTACAAGCTGATTCAATCTCAAAAAGACCGTCAACTATCTCTGAAGTTAGAAATCCTTTTCATGCGCAAGTCGCTCGGAGTACGATAGAAAAACGATTCTTCAAATCTCTCTCTAACTAAAAAAAATAATTGAGATATTTTATAATAACATAAAATTTTACTCTTGGGTTGCATGAAATACAATCATGTACATATTTGATTGATATATTTAGAGACATTTTCCATTTCAGCTAGGAACTTGTGGTCAAATGAAAGTAAAGTGATTTTTAACCTCCGTGTTTTCATAGCCAAATGAAGATTGATGTCGATGGTTCGAGCTGTGAGGCGACTTATTTGTATTATACCACTTAGGGAAAAATTAGGTTCAAGAGGAAAATAAATCCACTTTATGAAAACCTAGTGGAATTAACTTTAAATATCGTTTGTTAAAACCTATGGTTACAGGAAAATTTGATAATGTGCATGAGAATAAATTGGATTTGAGATCGGAGCCTATACATACTCGTATATCCTATGCTTCATTGTGGGGCGGAGAGATGGATGATAACTATGGAAACACTTAGCTACTAACAGAACTTAAGTTTAAATGGAAAAATATTTATTTGGCAAAAAATATCATGCATGCTATCTTAACCCATTATCTAAGACATTATTAATTATTCCTGCTACCTGCAACGTTGGGTCGAATTCCCTTCCTTTTACTGTCTCTTTGGGGGGTTGAGTGTTTTGTGGTGCATTTTCATGTGGTAGTGATGTTTCACATTCTTGCTTGTTGTGTCCTGGCTTGCGTGTTTTAGGATGGCTTTCGTGCTGTATCCTGGGGTGCAGTTTTTTGTTGTTTTGCGGTGTATGTGTTTGCATGAGTATTGGATGGAGGGAGTTTTGCATGAGTGTGTGCGCTGCTGGGGTGTAATTTTCTGTGTTGTTTTTTGCATGTGGTATTTTTCGTTTTTACGGTTGGTGACCTAACACCCCCCGCCACACGCCCTTGCGGCGGCTTGCGGGGTATTATGTAGATGTAGATGTAGAAGACAAAGTCACGTGCGCCTGAAATACTGAGTCTTCAGTTTCCGGGAGAATTCTCATAAACACTGGAGCTTTAAGACACCTTGATTCCGAGAAATTTTGAGCAGGCCTCTCAGAAAACGATGCCTTGCCTCATTGTTCTGATGGATGTTCAGAGAGGACGAAACATTATAGGCCATAGATAGAAACCCTTCTCTTTTCCCTTCCTCCATCATCTTCCCTTCTCCATCCAACCTAGTGCTTGCACCCCCTGCCAAACACCATTTGGTGGATCGAGACGTATTTATGTACATGTAGATGTAGAAAAATATCTAAGAGTTTAGAAGTTTGCATGTAGTATCCCATGGCATTCGTACTAAAAAGGTCCAGGTTTACATTCCGGCGGTAATTGCTCCGCACCTGAAATAATCATTCACAATGTCACCATTTACCCGGTTTCACCACACAGTTTTACCATTTACTCGGAATTCATTCCCCCAGCATTTATGCCAGGAAAATTTATAATTCAATTTGGTTAAGATATCCGAAATGTCATCATCAGATCGGGCAGCTTGGGACCTCAAACGAGCGTTGAAATCCCCTCCCTCGATATTTATTACGAATGCGCGATGATGCGGACCGCACGCATTGCCACTCACCCAGCTTGGGACATTCCAGTCGCCCATCCCGGCTCATAGTGCGTCTCCCATCCCTCATTCCATCTGCTCTCTCCTCCCTCTAATGAATTACCCCCATTCCTTACCCCGGTCTCCACTCTTCCAAGAGCTTAATCTGCCGAAGGAGAGACGCGAGCCCTTCAGGTCGTTCCGACGAAACTCGCCCGTGATACGAGCCAAGGCGAGGAATGCCCAGGTGCAGTGACCTATGATGATGAATATTTCCCTGCAATCCGTGATCCGAACCAACCTACCTCAAGGGGAGAGACGCTAATTGAAATTTGATTAGTGCCGGAAACAGGAACACTCCTCCCTCCAAATGATTGATTCCGTTACTCGTCTCGGAGGCTTTTGACGGAAAAGAAAGCGATTGGCATTTGAGAAACAATTTTATCGGGCCCCCACCCTTTGTATCGTTCAGAGTTACTTTTATTAGCCCCAACAAAATTAGCTACCGCCGGTATTCTTCTCTCTCAGCCTCTGGCATGCCAACAGCAACATCTATAACCCGACAGATTCTCTTGATAATGTCATCCTGAAGCTATAAAGGCTTAGCGACATTATTAATTATATATATAAATATATGTATATATATGTGTATATATATTATATATATATATATATATATATATATATATATATATATATATATATATATATATATATATATATATAATTTATAACACTTAGCCCTAGTGGACATAGACAAAAACACAGCGACACACAAAAAAGAGACTCACTAACTTTCAAATTTTCGGTGGTCGCAGTCACCTTCATCAAGGAAGAGAGGGATAAAACTGAAGGGAATACGAGGGCTTTTAAAGGAACAAGATGTTGTGACGAATTACCGTACATACAATATCACAGGCATTCGTAGTCGTGCGTGACGCGCCATAGTCCACGAGGTTAAAGCCAACTTTTAAACACTTATGCTGTTTATACCTTGACAAATTCCAAAGAAACTGCGGGAGATACTGCAGCAGTAACTTTTAACGCAGTCATCCGCTAATGTGCATTTCAATGCAACAATTTCAAAAGCCCCAAAAATTTCAGAGTTTAAGAGGACGCCTCGATAGCTTAAGTGGCTAAAGCACTCGACCGGATATTGAGGGATCTGGGTTCGAATCCTAGTCAAGGCGAATGATTTTTACACTCTGAAATTGTTGCATTGAAATGCACATTAGCGGATGGCTCCGTTAAAAGTTACTGTTGCGGCATCTCCCGCAGTTTCTTTGTAGTAATATACAATGTAAAAAGGAAAGAAAGAAAATAAATGTGTTTTCTTGGAGCTGCATGAATATGTAGTGCGTGTATTTGAAAAATTGTTTACAGAAATAGCGATGTTAGTCGGGGCTCAGAACTGTGGACCACTTATCCTCCTGTTTAACAATAGTATACCTTGGGTGGTAAAATACCGCCTAAATTAAACTGTGTAGGGAAACCATTTGATTTACACAAGAATCCTCTAGCTTCCCGAATAAAGCTATGATCTCTCGGTCTGCTTTCACGAACTATTATAATGGTGATAGTTTCCATTTTAGGCCATTATAAGCAAAAACTACTTATCACTCGTTTTCAGTGTACGCAAGATAAATTGCAGAAACTAGTGATTACTTCCAGTAATCACGAGAAAGCTTTTCAAGTGGAATAAACATAATTGAAAAATACACAAAAACTGGGAATAATATCTCTAGCAACAAACGAATTTATATCGTTTACCATCATATTATTATATCTAGGACGCATGCTAAGAATATATCTCGAAAATCGTGAAGAGAATTCAACAGAGATTTTAAACGAGAATTTGAAAGAATGTTGGTCCTATATCAGAGAAATTCAGTGTAATAATCAAAAAAGATATAAGCAAGAGAAAAGTCAGTGGTTTAGAAAAGGCAAACTTATTACACTCCTTCTTTTGATGCATTTTTACCCAATTTACACCATAAGTCTCCGATAGATAACGAATCGTTTCCGCCAACCGATGACCGAAATTGAAATTTTATTAGATTATAACCATTGGATTTATAAATGATTAGGATCATAAAATTTTGAGACAATTTTCTCGTAAAACACTTGATTTTTCAAAAAAAAATGTTCTGGCACCTGGCGGATTCATCCTACCCGCGGTGGCTCTTTTGGTGAAGACTGTTTGTTACCCTTTTAAAAGAATTGGACAGTGCAGAAGCCTTCCCTTTTAGTCACGGGGACGTGAATGCGAAAATGCTGAGTAAAAAGGGGTGGCCAACGGTCAGAATCCAATGATTCGTCCTTCAAGCTTGGGCGACTTCCCGAATGGCGTGACTGATACATGCCCCTCTATAGCTTCACCTCCTCTTCCCCAGAGTCTCTCGTCTGCCCTCTTCTCTCCCTTGGTTTCCCATTTCCTTTCTCATTCCTCACTTCAAGCCATTCTCTTAAGACTCACATTAGCCTTCGGAATAAAAGAATCGGTCCTTACCAGGGGTCCAGGAGAGTGTTGGTGTTTTCGTACCCTGTCCGCCAAGTGTTGAGCAATTTTGCGGGAAGCGTTACATGGAGCGCTGCTCTCGGCACTTGCCGATTTCTCGAAGCCATGAGGGGTAAATTTCTCTGAATAAAACAAAGCCAAGTATTAATTAAGTGGTAGTGGGTGCTTTAAAGGTTGTGTTGACATAATTAAGTACCATCTTGTTGCTCACCGAAATGTTTTTCTCTAAACGTGGTGACCGAGCCGAGTGCCTTGTTGTTTGCATAATAAAACATTTCCATAACCATATGAATGCAATTAATTACTAAGTATTCAGCTTCCTTTGACTTGTAAATCCCTGCAAGGTCAAAGTGGAAAACAAAGAAATTTGATGCAGTACTTTTGAAGTTTTTGGCTTATTATCGGATAAGTTTCTCACAGAAATCGTATGATGTAGACTAAGTTATACTCTGTGTTGGATATCAGTCGCTGGTATTTGTATTTCTACTCTACCGTTCCAAAAGATTTTTACGTTGTTAATTTTGAACTATTCTTTCACGCAATGTAAAATGTAAATAATATATTTCTTCGTTGCGAGTCTAAACATAATATTGGATAGGTATTTCAGAGGGCTGTCCTTGTGTGTGAAAATACCTTATAATATTGATTCAAGATGAGTTGAACTTGGTGAATTTTCTAATGTATGATTTGTTTTCATAATAATTACCTCGGTGTCATGAAAACCTCACCTTGCCCTAGTGGTCTTCCACCTCAACTTGTAGTCCCGTACCTTTCCTGTTTTCTTCGTAAAAAAAATCCCCAAACTAATTCCTCCTCTTCAGATGAAAATTAAAAAAAAATTGAAGTGCTAAGAAGGGTACCGTGTTTTAGTCCACAAGTCTTATTCACACTTGAGGAAATGGTCAAAGAGCTGTCGAGGACAGGGTTTAGGTAAGGATCTAGGCGGGAAATATTTTCAAACGGCGCCGTAATTTATTCCACACGGACAGGTCGCCTGAATGTTAGCCGAAAAAAAGTCAAGGGGTGTGATTTGTCGCACGGAAATGAGTAACGACATCCTGGCAGCAAAAGTGGGGCAGCCATTCCTATAATTTGAATTAAATTGTAAGCGAAGCGCAATCACACTTGAGGACCGTCAAGGGGGAAATTTTGGTCACGCTCGACCATTTGCAAAACCACATGCAGAGAGGACAGACAAATGGCCCAGTCACATACCGCGCGGCGGAATGCCTTCGTGAAAAAATAGAAGTCAGTGGGTGGAATTTTGGAAATTTCTTGGACGAGCTAGAAAAAAAATCAATTGGAAAAACATCATAAGGTAACCTTGGTAAAAACCCAAAATTTTGAGTGGTCGAAAAAAACTCGCGCAAATGAATGGTTACTTTTTTCGGGCACAGTCCCCAAAACGAGGTGGAATTGCTCGCAGCGCAGTCGTTGAATTTCGGGTGCAGGGTAGAAAGGAGCTGGAGTGTGAGGGGAAGGCGGATTGAATGTAATAGGGCAATTACCCGGTTTGTCGGTCTCGAAGAAGAGGCATCCAAATGTCGGGGAAACGAATCGCTCAAAATGGTCCGAGTTATGCCCTGCGCATTTGCACTTATGCACACGTTAAGAAGAAGTGGGAAGAAGTTCCGTCGGGCTCCTTTGCACCGTGCGATCTCCAAGCCGAATGACTGAAGGAAAATTCCTTTTTGCATTTATTGCTCTTTCGACCACCTATCTCATTTATGTTCCTTTCCAGTCTCTATAATTTCCCTTCGCAGTATTTTCAAGAGAATAGCTAGATCATCGGTTTTAGTACACGGATCTGGAAACTTTCTATTTCACTTGCCGTTCTTTCCATATTTTTCGCCAGGAGAGAGGGAATGAGAGCCTCACAACATTTCAATATAATCATATTGTTAAAAATTAGTACATTTCAGTGAATTATTAATCTATATTATGTATGGCTATGTTTTTTTTCCGTAAATAGATGGGGTCAACCAAAAACTCTCAAGTATTTTACCTAAGCACTCCACAAGAAAGAGATTGCGTTCGCTTTTCGAACTAAATCCAGTGAATCCGTTGTTAACATTTAAAGTTAAAGATGACGCATTATTTTCTTCCTCACAAACAATTCTATGATAGCAGTAGAAATCTAGAAGTTTATAACTCCTAGAAAACAGTCGTCGGGGAAGTTAATGAATGAGAAAATGTACAAAAAAAGAAAGAGAGGTAGAGAAGTGACAGAGTAGGGAAACCGACAGAATTTTAGATGCTAAAGATGGCCTCAATACTGGTTGATATTGGCTTACCCAAAACTATAGGTGTTTCAGGCAGACCACCAGGCTACTTAAACAGTTAATTTATTTTGAATCAGTTTTAACGTGGGTGAAGTGGTAAATGTGTCACTTGCTGTTGATAAGTTTCTTATTTTAACCTAGAAAGAAGAGAAACTTATTTTATTTTAGCTATTTTAACGGGTGTAAATATAAGTTGTTCAGGATGAGGTTTTTATTTTCGTATTTATTAAAAATTGGTTTGACTTAGATGCATTCGCTTAAAATTTGAAAATATATACGAGAATAATTCACGTTGCGCGTCTGAATTAACATAAATATCGTGATTGGACGCTAATTTTTCACATAATGTCTTATAAAAGCTCAAAAGTGGAGAACGATGCATGAAGGAGGTCATTGAAACAGAGTCAAGTTCATATTTGAAGGTTATAATGCTGAGATAGTAGATACAAAAGAAAAGTGACACTATCATAGACTATAACAACGATCCGGAATCCATTTTTTAAGAAAAAGCCATCAAATGCGGGACCGGTGGGAGAAAGAGGTCCTACAGAAAATGTAGCGATGGCAGAGAATTTGACACAAAAATTTACGTTTCTTAAAATTTCAAATAACTGAAAAATAAGCTTAAAGAGTCGTTGGTCTCATTAAGCGCATACCAAAAGTCTTTGGGAACATAATAGCATAAATTGGCCAAAATTAGTACTTTATCAAAAATTGATTGAGGGTCTTTAGCGCCCCGTCCAAAGAATGGTTTGAGGTAATCTTCACATGGCGCACGGGTGAGAGCTCAGGTGCTGCCGTTTCATCTATGGGATGGTTTCCATTCTAATTTCACCAATAAGTCTGTCACACCCAATGATTTCCTTGATTAAGGCTACTTACATAATTAGTTATTTTAAAAGGGACAGTAAGTGGCTAAAATAATAGCCGAAATCAGAGCTTAAGTGTCGAAAATAGTTAGGAAAGACTAAATGAAGGGGGACCGATAATTAAATACCACTTCATTCACACGGAAAATATATGTATGAGCGTTGGGAAGTGCGATGAAATAAAGTAGCAAGTTACAAAGCGAACAGAGTGGAAAGTTGTAGTGCACCGATCTTCAGATGATCACTCCCGCTGATGATAATGCATTCCAGCGTGGGTCATTGTAACCACGCATAACCCTCAGCGTTGCGTTGCGCAGCCTAAACACGATCCGAATTTCCACATGATGATCAGCCCTCCACTTTTTACAGTTTGCTCTAAAGATTCCCGCTCACTATTAGGAAGTAACCGTTTCTTTCATTTTAAATACTTTCGGAGAAGGAGATCGTTGCATTTCCGAGTATTTCCGCACAAAAATGCGGACAATAATTACGCGTGTCATGCCTGCAACAGATGGATTGACGAATGGACTCATTATTATAGCTTTCGCATCCTCTCCTTCAGCCGCTCTTCACCGAAGCACCGAGTGGGGATGATAGGACAGTGTGGTGACAGTGAGAATTAATGAGGGGAGGTGGGAATGCCAGAAATGTGACGAGCAGAGGAAGCGAAATGCCTTGATTTAAGCGACTCAAAAAATTTCACGAAAAAGGTATGAAGGCTTAAACTTCCTAGAGGAGCGGGTGCTAAGGAAGAGTTATTCTTGGAAAGAAGTGGACAAGAGTGTATTTATTCGCTAAATATCATCTTAAGTCAACGTTGCCTGAACATGAAAGAAGAGTGAGGAGAGTTTCCATGAAGGTTTTGTATTTGTATTCGTAATGACGTTTTAAATACGAGGGTCATCCGGAAAGTAGTACCCGTTCGTGCCGCATGAAGTGCTGACGACGCGAGTAGCTGCTGGACGAGGTCAGATAGCTTCAGTAGCTTGTCTGCCTTCTCTGAGCCAAGTTGCGTGACGCTAGCATTGCCTGTGTTGTTTCTGTGATTGTTTACAATGTTTAAAAAAATTGAGAACGCCGCCAGTTGTGAAGTGAGGGCAGTGATTAAATTCCTCAATGCAAGAAACGTTCGCCCATGTGATATTCATCGCCAATTAAAGGAGGTGTATGGAGACAATGTAATGGACGAGTCGTCTGTTCGGCGGTGGTGTCGCAACTTCAACATGGGGAGGGGGAACACACACGACGATGAGCGTTCGGAGAGACCGTCTGTCATTACAGGCCAACTGGTGAGCTCAGTTGACGAATTCGTGAGGAACGATCGGCGCGTCACAATTGATGACATCTGTGAGCATTTTCCCAATGTTTCTCGAACAATTGTTCATGAAATTGTTAAACACCATCTGCATTATGCAAAAATTTGTGCAAGATGGGTCCCTCGCGTATCTCAATGAGCTGGCGGCGAAGGACTATGCAGCAGGAATACAGAAACTTGTCACACGTTATGACAAATGCCTTAATTTGCTTGGAGATTATGTTGAGAAGTAGTTTAAAGTATCCTCTTTCAAATAAAATTTTTTATGTTTGTTAATATTTACTTTTGTGTCTTTATTTCACGAACGGGTACTACTTTCCGGATGGCCCTCGTAAATTCAATTTTATTTTTTTATCGCCAGCCGTGCGCTTGAAGTGGCTAAGTTCTCTTCATATTATTGTCGAGTATGAATGTTTTTATAAAATTTCACAAAAAGTACCATTATGATGAAAGGAGACACTTTGATTTAATAGACAATTTGAATTTTTTTTATTACGACCTAAGTTTCGTTTCAGCGTAACGTCTTCAAGTCTCATCTTAGGCCTGAAACTGTGTCGTTTAAAAAGTACCGTTATATAATAATATATGTATAACATTGTTATACTAATAATCACATTCAATTTTAATTAGATTGAATAACTTTACATAATTCATGGACATTGATATGCCAAATCGGAAAGGATTCTCAATCATTAGCTTCGGAAAATAATATATTTTATAAACATTATTAGAACGACTTATTTGTGACATATCGAATGAAACTGAGCAGGATATTTCAGCTCCCATTTAGGTAGTGAAATACCAAATCATAGTTTAGCGCACCGATTTTCAATTACGTTTAGCTCTGTGACAGCAATTAACTACGTCAATTTGAATGAAAAAAATCTACGGCAATACAGGATGTTTGTGTTACAGATTGCCTAAACTTTATTCTTTAATTGAAATCTTTGTTATGTCATCCCACCCGGACGTAATACGGGACAAAATTATGCAAAATAATATTCATGGTAAAAACGGACGTTAAGAGATGGATACGAAATGTCATAATAATAGCCTAAAATCTAATTTTTATCATTCGCCGAGAGAAATGAGTCATTTTGAATGGAGCAATACTTGTATCCGTGCGACATATGGAGCAACATATGTATCAACACTGATGCTCGAAGTTTTGGTTAGTCTGTATACAAAAGATCACCAACGGAATTTTGTTCGAAGTTCACGTATTGGTCCTCAAGGCTGACGAGGATGTAAATATATTTGCACAATGATGGAGTCGGTTTCATTTTGTCAACAAGCATTCCTGAATCGTTTTAGGTTATTTATTTGTTTCCTTTGTCTCTTTAACACGTGTGATTTTCGCAAAAAAAATCATCAGGACGTGTAGGACCTATGCTACTCTGTATGCATTGTGTTGTGGCAACACAGAATGTGATAAATCCCGGTCAAGGAAAATGAAGCGTCTGGGTAAGCATTAAGCGAAGGACGATCTTACACGGATTTATTTATTCCTTTGTGAAATTATCACGGCCCGCTATAGGCAGAGGCCGTAATATTCCATTCCACATAAAGGAGGCAAATGGCAATAGAGTTATTGGCTGTATCATTCCCCCTAAGCCTCTTTACAGTTATTTTTCGCAATTATGCGCAGTTTTTTATAAATTTAGGAATTTTCCTTTTGTTATATCATTGTTTTTTAAATACGTTAGAAAGACGTGAGACCTTCACTTTTGAGGAAGGGTTTCTTCTCGGGTTCTCCTGTCTTCTTTAGTACCTCTTATGGTAAAATTTTCTTCTACTTATGGTGAAAATTTTGTTATTTATTTATTTTTTAATCTATACAAAATTAATTGCAACTGTTTGTTCCATGACTCGATTGGCGAAGGAAGTGAAATATAAAATATGAAAACAATGAGTCACTTTAAAAGGAATAATTTTATTACTTTACATATAATAGTCAATTATGTATAGTCGCTTACTACATATTGCTTTTTGCGAAAACATTTTTAGTTTCTTGTGAAAAGTAAATTAAATAAAATTGATGTTACTTTTCACTTTTAAATGTTATTCACGACGTTTTTTTAACGCATAGCGTCATATACAGATTCAAATTGAAAATTTTTGCCAGTCTTTAATGTTTATAAGCGACGAATGGAGTTCAGGGTAACCTTTTGAGAAGTGGTTTAAAGAACAAATAGCCTGCAGATGTAGCTTGATAAATGAGATGATAGTGGGTTACTCAAAATGTCCAGGCTTTCGTTTAGCATTATTTTCCAACTTCAAAAGAAACCTGTAAGGACTTTGAGAAAGGCATTGTCATGGAAAGAAGAGTATCTAGCAATGAGTGAGAGGATATAATTAGTGGTAAAACGCATTCACTAAATCGCAAAACTATAATCAGGGAAGCTTTTAACAAGGATAATATCGTTGCATGATGAAAAATTTTCAAAGAAAAGGGCCGAGTGTAGATATAAGATTTTGTGATGTGAAAATGTATCAGGCAAAACATACAAGCATAGAGATTACAAACACAGTAATGGGTTATATTTTTTAGGGAAGCGGGTGAGTTGGTGCAGGAAAATGGAAAAAAGAATAAGTGTTTGAATGAGGTAATGAGTGGTAGTTGGCTGTTGGGGGCTATTTCTGAAGGGAGAATATTAAGTAAAAGAAAAAAAGCAGGAGCTAAGGAAGACTAGAGTAAAAATCAACCGGAGTTCACAATGTTGACAAGAATATTAAAGCGAAATACGAATGCTGTACCTACTCAATACTCGTTAGGAACTGTCAAAAATCTCTTTACCGTATTTGTCTCTACACCTATGATAACAATACAATATGTTAGGAGTACATGTTAAAATATTAAAATAACAAACTATCTTACCTTTTTAACTACATCTGTTTAACATATTTATTTGTTAACATTCGATGCTGGGGTTTGTTGGTCACCTTAAATGTTAAAAAAGGAATAATTTTCCCAAGCATGATATGGCAGATTGGAGTACAAATCAATATTCACCATGATATCGTACTAATAATTATTATTCAAACAGGGTATTGTTCATGATATTAATTCTACCAGTGATAGAAATAATCGAGAAAAATGTCAATGATATTGGAAAAAAATCGTCATTTCAAGTACAGGTACAAGTTTGCATGATATAATGGATTTATCGTCCACCATAAAAAATGATTAATTAAGATCTCTGTTGAAAGCTGATTGGAGGTCTAAAGTATGGACTCCTTACTTGGGATAAAAGTTGTGGATATATTTCGACTTAATAGCAAGAAAATTATTCATTATTTATGTGATTTCTACTCATGATAATTTTTAGGACGTGAAAAATATAGGTGGTGAATGTTTATTTTCGGTTTTAAGTTTTATTACTTTGTGCTTGGTTGGAAATCTCCTTTTGTCTAAAACTGGAAGGGCAAGACTATATGATGAATTCATGTTGCTTCCGGGAAGCCTAAGGAAGTTAAAGTCCAAAAGGTATATTCCAGGTATAGAACAATTTTCTATACCTGGATTTCTGAAAGTTTTTCCATAGCAACTTTCTCATAGCTTATCTAAACTGGCATGCAAATTAATTCTCCCGTTTGACTGAGAACGCTAAGTGTTTGGAGAAGCAGCGATGAATGGATTAATATTTACGACTACTATTTGCATTTTTTCCTATGAATGTGCGCCTAAGTGACGATAAATATCTATTTCTTTATTTGAATTGTTTGGAATAGTTAGCGGGAAAGCTGGTTGTGGAGGCGGAAACGCCTCGCTAATTAAGTTTCCAAACAACAGATAAGAAGGAGAAACACACTTTTGTGAAGGTATCCAATCAGCTCTATAGAAGGGTGTATTTATATCCATGAATATTTAATGAAAATAGGTGACCATGTATATCGAGCCTGAAATAAGGATAATCGTAATACTTTGTCATCAAGCGTGCCTCGTGTTTTACTGGCAAATTGTTATTTCCATAACATGTCTCAATAGAGATTTGACTAAAGTTGATATGTGAAGTTAGAGCTCACCTTGCGTTAAGAAAAGTTAGTTTCTTTCCCAGTGTCACATGCGGTTGGCATAGAAGGTTCACACACACACACATATACACCTGCTGCCCAATACTATGGTATTTACGGAAAAGTACGGAGTCTGGACGGCCTGCCCGTCGAAACATCAATCATATTTGTGAGCGCCCTTACTTTATGTTTCTTTCTCTATATTTGTTGTGCTGTCGCTGAAACCGTTCTTAATAATATATATATATATATATATATATATATATATATATATATATATATATATATATATATATATATATATATAACTTGTGTGAAAGTCTCACGGAACACAGAAATACACAAAAAGAAACACTCGCATCCCGAAGTTTCTTATTTTTTCTTTTTTTTTGTATTTTTGTTAATCAGTGCTAGATATACAGGTATATCTATATTTATATATGCATATGTATATGTATATATATTTTATGATAAAATTTGCTTTTATTATTATTATATTATATATTACGTGCGATTGGTGGGCCAATGGCATAGAGAGGTCTCTTGCAAGCCCTGATTGAGTGTGAGTGCTTGAGACTAGCAAGGATCAATGCCGTATGGTATATCCAAGCTAGAGAGTAGGTGATTAATTTCCATTTATTTCATTTTATTACGTGTGATCGGCGGGCCGCTGGAGCAGAGATAATTCTCTCGTAAGCCCCTGACTGGTGTGTGTTTGACAAGGGTGAGGGTCAATTCTACCTAGTACACCTTAGCCAGAACATTTTATGGTTCTAACCGTTTCCTTTTTTATTTTTATTTTTTAATCCAATTTTTTATTTTAATTATTATTTTATTTTTAATTTCAATTATTTATTTATTGATTTGCTTCATATATATATATATATATATATATATATATATATATATATATATATATATATATATATATATATATATATATTCCCTAATTTCCATCGCCCATCCTTTGCCCATTTACAAGAGTAGGGCTGGGGTTGACTCTTCCCATAATATTCATACGGCCGTAGTTACCGTTCGCTCAATACATTATAAATACCTGATTTAAAAAGGCTATCCTGTGTGTCTTTACAATTGACAAGAAGTTTTGAGAGGGTTAGGGGTGTGTAAAAGGCTGCTTTGAGGAAGGTGGGTCTTCTTTATTTCGCGTATCTGTTATTTACCATTTTGGAATATTTTTAATTTAATTAGTAAAGTCAGTTTTTTCCGTTGAAATCCTGAAGCCTATTCTGCTGTTATCTTTTATCTATCTTATTTATCTCCCTTTATTATTTTTAGGAGGGAGAGGGAGGCTTTTTCAAATCATATTCCTGCACTAGCAAGATTTTCAGAAAGTATGGCATCACCATCCACGATGCTAAGTCGTTGATTGCGGTATATCTATTCTTTCTTTCCAACAGTATTGATACTATTTTGTATTTTTTTCATTTTTAAATCCAAGTATCACAATTATCCTCAGGGCACAGCTGGAAACAAATGTTGGTAACCCATCAAATTGCTAAGACAGGTGTAATACCCGTGTTTATTTTCAAAGGTTTATTTACTTCGCCCATATATTTTATTTGTGAGATTATGTGTGAAAGAAATTCCAGAATTAGATTCGCTAATTTAAATTTAACACTACAATCTCGGATTATTATTTTATCTCTAGTTTCCCTTTCAACTGCTGAATCAAAAGCTTTTTCAAAATCTACATTTGTCAGGACTACATTTTTTAGAGGTTGATGTTCAATGACCTTTGATGGACTAGATTGAATATCTGCCCTGATCTGCCCCATCAAAATCCACCTAGATATTCACCTAATTGGGTATCCAGCGTATTTTTCTCCTCTTTTCAGTAAATTTGTGGATATTTTATAGGTAAATGGTAAAAGAGAAAATCATCTGAAGCTGTTGAATTCTTCTTTATATGCATATATTTACTTAAATTAACCTTAACGCATTATAAACGATGTTCTCAAGTGCATTTCAAAGCGAGGGATCATCGAAGGCCGATGCGCTGTTTTTGTTTGACAACTATGAGTTCATCGCATTACGATTAATTTGGATTACTTATTAATATTGGCATAAACAAACTGGCTGAATGTATTAACTCGCTTCGAATCAGTTTGTCCTTTTTTATTTCAATTGGGTGTCTCTTGCAGGGGAGGCGATGCAAGCTCGCTCAGTCCAATACCTTTGTGTGTTCATGCCTGTCATGTACTCACTCCGTTATTCCCGAAAATTGCCCAGTCATTACTTATTCCCTATAGTTCAAATACCAAGAAACGTTTTAAGTCCGTAAACGTTCAAACACTCCGCTATACGCACTGGATCAGACCTTGAGTAGGAATGCGGGAGTGCAGGCTCTTGACGAGTTAGAGGTGTCGCGTTTCCGTTCACATTCGACCTCGGCAGTGCATTTGTTTGTAGTTAACGAGTGGAATGTTTGCAATAACCCTATCAAGATGGCGTCATGTCTATCCTGCGTACACACACACACACTCACACGTACGCATACCGTTTATCTTCTTTCTACACCCTCGAAATTCGCTTCCTTATAGGGTTTTTCTTAGTGTAAACAAACTATATGCGTAGAGCTTTAAGTGTTTGAGATTCCACTCTTGAAAAAAAGTGTTCCATTGAGGTCTGCGTTATAAATCAGGGAGGGTAGGTCCTAAAGTAAAGAGAGCCATCCATTTCAATTGCTCCACTCTCACCTACGATAGTGAGATATCAGAGAGAAATTTAGCTTCTGAAGAACCTAGAGTGATTGAGTTGGACACTTGTGTTTGTTGGAGATATTTTGGATTGCTCGAACATAAACTGTATAACTGTGCATAAAGTCGATACAATGGACTCACATTTCATGGGTCGTCAATAATATCCGGAGGCATAATTTTTATCATCTTCTGGAGACCATTTTGGGATTATGTATTCGAGGAATTTGAGTTATTTTTACGAACTTCTTCTCGTACGGAATTGGCGAAGTAGCTCCTAATAAAACAGAAATAGAATAATTGTAAATTTTAATTGCGATCGTCACTTTGTAATGAAAGATGAGATTCCAAACCAATCATTACATATAAAACAGAATAAAAAATCTATCCATTATAGCTGTAATGGTTAATGAATTGCCTGGTAACAAGTTGCGTACTACCTGTTGCCTCTAAGAAGTCACAATTTTATTCCCTAGTTGCCTTAAATTGATTCTAAGACCAATTTAAAAAATTTAAGGGGAAGGAATGCTGGCCATTAAAATGTTCGTCTAATAACCAAAATAAAACGTTAAAAAACTAAGGAAATTTTGTGTTGTGAAATTTTACATTTAAATCGATATAATTAAAATTCATCAAGTATTTATCAAACTGACTGAAATTTTAAACACTTAAAGTTTAAAAGTCAGGATATCGTCCATATTCCATGCAATTAAGTGATATCAGACAGATATTGCAGGATCATAAAATGATAGGAGGCACCATACAAAAGATTAAAGATTGGGTCACTATCAAATATGTCATTGCAACGAAAGCTATAGATCTCAAAATAAATCTTGAAAATAAAGATTATTTTTCGACCTGTATTAACTAATGCCGAGACAAAATGGTGCAACTAAAATTACGCAATATCTGCAAAAGGTGATAAATATGTAACTGGATGTAATATGTAACTGAAAAGTGCTAATACTACATCAGGAAATCCTGGAAATTTCGTGAAGATGCGTCAAATTGGCAAAACGCAATGGATGAATTGCCTAAGTAACAGGTGAAAGTATTAGTGGCATTTAGAATTTGTGTCCATGGGAAAGTTTTTTCAACTCTTGGCCCACAGAATTCTCAGTTAAAATTTTTTGTGATAGATGAAATTTTAGAATTTGAAAGATTTTACATAACAACGGTCAACTTTAAAATCCGTTGATTGTGTCTAATTATAAATCCGCAATGATTTAAATTAGCAGTTTCTTCCAACTAAATGGGACATGTATTAATGATTACCTTTCATTTTCCCTCGATTTATCATGCAAAAGATTTGCTCTTTGGTAATTGTATATACCTGTTCTTATACCTCTGTTTTTTTACTTTTATAAAAGGAAATATTACCGCTAAAAATACTGTAGAGTATAAGCCATGGCCAAATTGTTTTTCCAGCAATCCCTGAAAATTGGTTAATTTAATATGGCTTAAATAAAATTTTAGTTACTCTTTGTTTGATGGTTGCTTGCTCAACTTTGTGGAAGTTCATGTTAATGGAATGAAGAACCGAATGTATTTTCCTACTGTTCTTTATTTTGGTACTACATGTTTCAACGCTAATTTGTACGTGATGATGACGCCTAAGGTTTGAAACTAGTTGTACCAAATTAAAGAACAGTGGAAAAATACATCGTGTTCTATATTCCATGAAGGTACTCTTTCTATTTAAATAAAAAACAGAGAACATTTTTACTTCACAAATGAATGTTTGGGGCGATATTTATGACTTTCAACTAAGTGATAAGTTCAAATGATGCATGGTAGCGGGGGAAAAATTATGGAAATGTTAAAAATGCAATAATGAGGCAATGTAGAGAAAAGATTACTTATTCATGAAATATGATCTTACTCGGGCTACCTGAAGACAATTCCCAGAGTTTAGAAATTCTGGATGAAATTTCAAATTCAGCCTGTATGGAAGGCATGAAATAAAAATGGCTTTAGGCAACCACCATTGAAAATACTGAGCTTGTTGGGCATTTCAGTGGAATGTGATACTTAAGAGCTCAAAAATTTATTTTCTATTACCTTGAGGAACATTTTTCCCCTTAAATGCCGTAAAACTCTTGCACACGATTCGAGCATAAATGATAAAAGTGCAAATCTCAGGTACCTGAGTCATTTTTGTCGAAGTAAGATTACAAGTTAACTGGAAATCGCCTCCGTCGCTTGTCATAAGGCTTACCTTTCCCGGTAGTTCTGTTAACCTGCGGCCGTTAAAGTCACACACTCATCTTTTTTTTCCTTGTCTCTGTCATTTTTTAAAACCCCTTACCTTTTCTAGAGGTCTCAGTAGGAGCATCATCATTGTCACTCACTACGTGCTTACATTCTTCGGCGAGTGAGGCGTGGCAGCGTCATCTCCCGCCGTAGGGAGAAACTTAGCATCAGTATCTCGGAATGTGCGGGAGACGGTGGAATGTAAGTAGCGAGGCGAATGTACCATTAACTACTCCCACGCTAGGCTCGTGCGAGCACCTAGAGTCGTCCTCGTTTGACGATGAGATGGAAAACGATTTGTTGGTGCATTGACTCATTCATTCCTCTCTCTCTTTCTCTCTCACGCACTGACTTGGTCAAACAATACATCCGTTAAATGTGGAGAGACGTCATCGGTTTTGCTGTTCTTCCTCGGTAACTCATCTCCTGCTGCTGGCGCGTGACATGGCGGAGTCTTTCACCTTCCGCTCTTAACCATTGATAACGAGGTAGAAAGGAGAAAAAAGTAGCTCTGATGCGCTACGCAGTTATTTCTTAAGATGTTTCATAGATTCATCTTTCGTGGAAGTTGATAGTTGTACGTAGCGTTCCCATTACGACATGGTGACGTCAGTTTTAACAGCGAAGGTTGATTTTTTTTCTCGCTTTAAAAAATGTGAGATTATGCATTCGCCACCGTCATCTGTTGGAAATGAATATATGTATAAGAAGCCATATTTAGCTCTTCAGGCACAAATTATACTTGTTAATCGGTTAATGTTGTTGTTAAATTTTTGTTGAAGATATCGATTTTGTGAAAGGAAATTTTGTAGACTCTTCCTAACTCCTTAGCGTTTTAAAGACTGATGTCAAAGTGGGAACATTTTGATGCGGATTGATTTGCTTATCTATATTGATTGACCAATGCCTAATGTGCTTCTACATAAATCGAGTAAGGTCAGAATTTCTAGGTCCTGGTGAACATTTTTACTGGCGGGTCATTCTACGCCCTCCTGTGAATGACATCATACACTTCGGATGAAAATGGGGTTTTGGCCAAAGGTGACGGTTCTAGGTAAGGAGTGTCCCTACAACGTCACGGTAGTTATGGCTATAAAAACAATAAATCACTCTCTCTTATTTAATTTACTTGCTTTTTAACGAATAGATCAGTATTGGAGCAAAAGATTGTTTTATTATATTCCCCCTTTTCTCTGCAAATGTTGCTGTTATTGTCTTTTTAAGTTGTTTTAGAGCTCCATTTGGCGGATTAATTTGTTATCTGCGAGTAAATGAGAGTTTCGCCAGAATTATATGGGAGGTGATGCTCCCATATTGAATTATACCACCAGCCAAGAAGGAGAATATGTTATGAGAAACTATCCACAGGTGGGAGCAACTTGATAGTATTATTGCGTTTTGCCTAAACTCAGTTATACATTCGCTCATTGAAAAGAGTTTTGTCCTTCGCTGAGTATAGAGCTGCGTCAGCAAGTTAGCATAATGAAATAAAAGGTGCATGTTGTGTGTAAACATTAGTTTGCATGTATTATTAGTCACAAAAAATGCGTTATAATCTCAAGACACAATCCAAGAAATGTGTTTCTCAATTTGTTATCTGTCATAAATGTTTTTGAACAAAAATATAACACGCACTAATAATGGAGATGACATCCAGCTCCGACTGTTTTCTACATTTGTCGGACGAAATATGGAGAGAGTCTGTAAAATAATTAGTCCGTGTTATTTTGAGTTAAGAAATATGAGTTTATAAAGTAAGCATACTTTGCAAATTACCTTAAACACATTTGCTTAATGAACTAATCAGCATTCCTAAAAAATATGATACTTGAAAAATAAAGTTTTATGCTTGGGCATTTATAAAATGCATGACTTTAGATGTGCAAAAAAATTGCAAGCAACTCATTAATTTCTAATCTAACCACTTACGTTCGGAATATCTCTATGCGCTAATCGAATTGCATTAATATTTGTAGTTCTCGTATTTTCACAAGGTTTGTAAGCGCTCTGCTAATTTTTTATCATTAAATTCGTTAAAGTAGATTGTCTGTACTTATTTCTCGAATTTAAAATCTTCCTGTCATTTTCACTGTCATATGTATACAATAATATTAGTGTTGAAATTCAACGGTTATCTATGCATCTCTTGGTGCTGCCTAATCGTGATGGAGAGAGTTGGCCTGCATAAATTTGAGGAATTATTGAATTTCTTATGAATTAGTTCGGGATTTTAAGAAAGAAACAATGTGATAACAGTCGTTCACCATAACATTGTGCCATCCATCATCACCCATTTCAATGTTCTTCAATTATGAACAGGTTTCATTTTTAATTGGCTCACTTAGTATTATACTACCTTGATCAAAAATTTCCCGGAATTTATTCAGAAAATTAAAAATACAAGTTTATTCATCTAAATCTATATTGTCCCCTTCAAAGTAATCCCCATCGACTGCAACACACTTATGCCAGCGCTTGATCCAATCCTCGAAACATTTTTTATATTCGGTTTTCGGTATGTCCATCAGTGCTTCCTGCGATTTTTCCATTACTTCCTCTCGGCTGCTAAAACACGTTCCCCGTAATGGTTTTTTAACTCGATTGAACAGAAAGAAGTCACAGGGAGCCAAATCAGGTGAATTCGGTGGCTGTTGGATGGTATTTGTTGCATTTTTCGTCAAAAAATAACGAATAATGATAGCACTGTGCGACGGTGCGTTATCATGGTGCAAAATCCACGAGTTTTCTGCCCACATTTCTGGTCTCTTTCGGCGAATTGCTTCACGCAAACGTCTCATAACGCCCAAATAATACTCTTTGTTTACTGTCTGGCCTTCTGGCAAAAATTCATGATGCACTACACCGTTGTAATCCATGAAAACCGTCAGCATTGCCTTCTTTTTTGACTGAAAACGACGTGGTTTTTTTGGTCTCGGCTCATTTGGTGAACGCCATTCACTTGCCTGATGTCTGGATTGCGTGTCGTACTCATAAACCCACGTCTCGTCTCCAGTAATGATCCTTTTGATGATTGTGGGATCGGATTCAGCCTCGCAAATCATGTCTTTTGCGACGTCAACACGGTCTCTTTTTTGCATGAAATTGAGGTCTTTTGGCACCAACTTTGCTGCTACACGACGGAAACCCAAATCATTAACCACAATGTCTTGGGCGGATCCATAGGCAATGTTCAAGTCCTCCGCTATTTCTCTGATGGTTAATTTGCGGTTATTGACCAACATTTCTTTTACTTTATCAATTTTTTCACCGACTTTCGATGTCGATGGTCTGCCACTGCGTTCATCATCTTCGATTGACTCACGACCACTTCTGAACCGCTCGTGCCACTGGTAAACGACCGTTTTTTTTAGAGAATCGTTGCCGAAACACTTTTCCAACATTTCCAACGTCCGTGCCAATTCTCGTGGACGGACCCCCGTTACTCCGTTCGGGGCTCCACTGTGTTGCCTTTCCAGCCGCCTAGGCTTCTAAGGCAGGGCGTCGTCTTCTGCGTTGTCACGGCGTTCTGGCGATCCCTGCTACTGAAGCCTGGGCCTCTTCTTCGCTGGGAGGGCATCTTGGCGATCCATGCTCGCAATGGGGCGCTTATAGCGGTCCCACGTTGAAACCTGGATCTCTCCGAGGCGTCGGATGGTGGCGACGTCTGAATCCGCAGCCCTCTCGAAGAATCTTCGAGACAGCTCCGGAAGAAGGACGTTCAGAGGTTCCATGTTCCCGTCCTGGTGCATCTCTTCCACGCGGGCGTAGCGCCCGCATCCCAAGATGCACCGTAGCGCAGAGTTCTGCACCACTTGGATGAGAGCGAGGGTAGACATCGGCACTCCTGACCATACCGGCGCTGCGTACGTGATGACAGGCAACACGCACGCTCGGTACAGTCGACGCTTCGTTTCCGAGCTCAGGACCCCCGGACGAATAATCGGCCGAAGCCGGTTAAGCGCCGCGAAGGCCTTCCCTCGGACACGTCGCGCTTGGGCGTTCCAAAGGAGTTTCCGGTCCATCAGTACTCCGAGGTAGAGAACCTCGGATTCCCACGGAAGGGTGACTCCATTCACCGACAGCTCCTCTTCTGTCGGCGCTCCTCTGCCGGTATGGAAGACGATTGCCTTCGTTTTCCCGGCATTGACTGCAAACCGCCAGCGACGATACCACGAAAGTAGCTCGTCGACGACGATCTGCAGCCTCTCCACGGCGAAAGATATTCGCCGGGAGCTGCACAGGAGCGCCGCGTCGTCCGCGTATAGTGACAGGACCTCGTGCCTCCCATGACTCCTGGGAATGTCATGGGAGAAGATGTTGAATAATACTGGCCCGAGAACCGAACCCTGGGGGACACCAGCGGAGATCCGGTGCACCCCAGAGAACGAGTCAGACCAGGAAACGACGAAGGTCCTGTCTCTTAGGTAGGAGCGGATCACCTCGATGATCCACGTCGGGAAGTGGAGTCTCCGCATCTTCAACAGCAGTGCCTGGTGCCAGACGCGGTCAAACGCCTTGCTGACGTCGAAAAATGCGCCTGCCACCGACATCTTCCTGTTGAAGGCGTCCGTGATGAAGTCCGTGGTTCTCACCAGCTGATGGACCGTGGAATGCCGCTCGCGGAAGCCGAACTGCTCATCCGGGAGGATGTCAGCCTCTCGGACGAAACCTACTATCGGCTCCAGCAGAAGTCTCTCGTACATCTTCCCGAATCCGTCGAGTAGAGAAATGGGCCGGAAGTCTCCGGTTCCCACCTCCGTCCTCGACGTCTTCGGGAGACATATGATCCTCGCTCTCTTCCAAGTGGTCGGGAAATAGGAAATCCTGACGCAGCCGTTGTAGATGCTGGTCAGGTACGCCACCGCTGCATTCGGAAGTTCCCGGATGACGATATTGGGTATATCGTCATTTCCCGGGGCTTTCCTCTTGCGTAAGCAGCGTATCGTGCCCAGAACGTCCTCCTTCCGGAACTGGGGAGCAGCCTTAGCATCTTCAGGGGCAGCATTCACCGCTTCCTCCGACACCGCGATCTCCTCCTCGATGGCCGCCGAATCCGCGTTCCCGGGGTTAGGACTGAAGGTGACCTCGAGATAGGTCGCAAGCATTTCTGCCTTCGCCCCGGGAGATGTCGCCACCTCATCACCGCAGAATACGATGGGGTCCAGTCGCTGGCTTCATCGCAGCTTCCTGCAGATCTTCCAGATCTCTTCCATGTCCTCCGCGCCATCCTCCCGCAAGAGATCTTCCCGTAGGTGCGCCTCCCAGTTGTCCGAGCGGACTTCCTGGAGGGCGCAGCGGACTTCCCGGTCAAGCGCATGTAGCTGCTGCCGAAGGTCGTCGGTTCTGTACCGCTGCCAGCGCCTGCGGATGTTATTCCGGCGCGTGATGAGTCCGCGAACCGGGGGAGGAAGCGGCACACGCAAGTAGTACGAGCGCCTCTCCCTTCTAGGAATCGCAGCCTCAATGGCGCCACTAAATCCGTTTTTTACGCAAAATTTAATACAAGTTCGTTGTTGCAAATTTAAATCCATTTCTGAAATTGTAAAAAATCGCCAACACACACAGAGATAGATGTACTCTTGGCTACGTAACTTTTGCAAATGTCAAGTTATGACACTAAGATTTAAAGGGAATATCAACAACAGATGTACCAATTTAACAAAAAAACAGAACTCAAATCGGAACGATGGGAGCGCCACACGGTGGTTATTCCGGGAACTTTTTGATCAAGGTAGTATATTCAAATCATGCTGTACAACTGTTACAAATATGGGTTTACTAATTAAAAAGAATAACATGCAGGTTATCGACAAATATATAAACTACCAAATCTAATTGTCTCCTAAGGGATCTCCTGTTGCTGTCATATTTATTATGATTTCTAATGGTTCGAGAAAAAACGACATTTTAAATCTATCCGTTCGGCAATAAATCTCCCTGATTTTAAGTTGGTGATCTGGTCTAACATAATAACAGGGGGTGTACAAGTGTATAAATAATTATATACGTGTATGCTGATGAAGATAAACTTTTTTGCACGGTGTTAATTAAACATATAATAGCAATTGTTGAACTATTGAGGAAAAAAGTTTTAATGACCAGAGGCTTATTTATCAATGTTTTGAGTACCTAGGAGCACCCAAATTATTCTGCACAAGAATATACTTAATATTATATTAATAATATATCAAGTTTATATATATATATATATATATATATATATATATATATATATAGTATATGTATATGTATAGTCTCTCTTGAAGAAGGCCCCTGAGAGGGCCGAAAGCTTGAACAATTTACCGTGTAAGTGTTCTTTTATATGTGTCTATTCTTTTCTATTTGTGTTATGTTGTGTCAGCCCATTATATATATATATATATATATATATATATATATATATATATATATATATATATATATATATATATAATATCTTCGAAATGGAACGCACAAATATATAAAAACACAGATGTAGATTTTTAGAATATAGAGACACAAAGAAAGGACACTCGCAATTTGTTATTTGACGTTTCGACAGCACGGCTGTCGTCTTCAGAATCTAAAAATTCAATCTCTCGTCTTCAAATTCTAAAAATCTACATCTGTGTTTATATATATATACTAATATATATATATATATATATATATTGATTAGTATATATAAGTATACTTAAACTGAAATAATAATTATATCCCGGAAAAATCCAATAAGCAATCTTAAATCAAGTGGATTTTATTTTCCCCATATTACTCCGCATAGGCATATCCTCTCTTTTGTTGAAATTATTTTTTCATATCTCATTCCATATGTGTTTTTCATCTTTAGTGTTGGTCTCCAGTTTATTACCTTCTCATTCTCTTCAGACTCTAGTCCATTAAGTGCCTCTCTAAACACGTATATTTTCACCAAAAATAATACCAGGTAATCTTAGTATTTTATATGTTCATCAATATTATTACGCTTGACGTGCGAGAACGATTAATCAGTTTCGATTGATTATTTTCTCTCTAATGCAAATAAATTGGTAATCAGGTATCACCCGTTTTCGTCTATGAAAGAGTTCAAGTTGTATACCCATATGAATACAAAATTTTTACTGTAAGTCATACGGCAACATCTTGCTACATCTAAAACCCAAATATGAGTCGTGGATCAGAATTTTTTCATCTCCACTGGATCAGTCATGCTTGGAGTCACAACAAACTGAAAATAGCTGGCTTAGCATCGCAAATACTAAGTTATTATTGGTTAATGATCATTTCCGCGACGAGACGAAGGAGAAAACATGGGAGAGACGAGATGACGAAAGGGTTGGAGTCGCCCGTCGCTAATAGTTCCCCACTCAGGACCTCCCCGAATCCTCAAGGCCCTCCGAGAAAATAAGCAAAATGAAGCGCGGGGCACACAAACGAATGCTCGATTGTTTACGATTGTGTGGCCTCCGTAGAAACTCCTCGCCTCCCCTCCCCTTTTCCCCTCCCATTTCCTATCCCTCTCAAAGTTCCTGCGTACGTGCATGTACGGATGCCTGTTTGCGGCGCGTGTGTGTGTGCCAATTAGGAATCATCACGTCCTTGCATCGACTCGGGAGGGAAGGAACATTCTCGAAAGTAAAAAAGGATGAAACATAGCGTCATCTCTCGCAGGATTTCCTCGATTTTTAGAGATGACGATTATTCGAAGGCAGTCAGTAGAGGACGTTTTCGAAAGAAGATGGGTCAGAGTTTCGCCAGAGTGATTCGTGCTAGGTAGATAAAGATGGAAATGTTGGAATTCAATATGAAATAGGGAAAGGCGGATGCGGAGAGGAGTGGCACAAGGCATTTCGGCGCTGCTGTTAATTTTGTACATTTGACGAAGGTAGTTCTCTTAATCAGCGGTGCGTGTATTTTAGCAGTAACATGATGGAGAAATAGAATTTCGAATTGAAAATCCAGATGATTTACAGTCAGGCGAATTAGGTTGAGTGCTAATGGAATTCTTATATATAGGCATCATCGCTGGAGTCAACTTTCTATAACATTGATTTTTGAAAGATATATCCATTGAGGATTCCCATTTGAAGGATGTATCAAAATTAAACTTTAAGCGTAAAAAAATGATTCCTACAGTCTGCCAAATTTTTCCTACAAAGTACAATATATTTTTCTTTTCCTTTCTGTTTCGTATGTATGTTACGTAGCTGTTAATTACTGTATACCTGTACATACCTTTATGATTTTACAAACATCATTGATTTTATTCGCCTATCTTTCGCACTTTGAATAGCGGTAAGAAGATACCTTTGAGCCTTTTGTGAACATGTTAGATTTAAGTTTTCGGGTGAACTTCTAACTAAAAAATAATTAATGTTATATTATATTAATTTTATAGTATTACATTTATGTTATTGCGGATAATGTCATTTTTGGCACACAAAGGCTATACTCGAAATTCATGGGCATTTGATGGGATGTAAAGTCTCTATAAAAAGTGTATTACTTTGCATGGTTGGCGATATTTTGCACAAAATTTCATACACATTCACTGTGCGTGTATTTGTGCGATTAATTGTTAATACCATCAAATAGATAGGCTTATATCATGCCTGTTTTCTTTCTCGAGAATTTATGTCTGTGACGAACGAACTATGGCTGTACAAAACTCTGGATATTGATCAATCTGGTTGAACCTCATAATTATTTATTCAAAATTTTTTCTTTATCAGAGATTCATACGGTAGCGATCATTTTTTTGTTCAATAGTTATTTATTTAAGCTTTGGATGATCCGAATTTTGGGCTACTTGAAACGCGATGTAATCATCCTTTTGAACTTGCTAGAAGTGCAGATTCCTACTTAGGTTAAACTGATCCTCCATCCGAATCGCTTCTGCTTCATAGTCTTGTAAGAAACAACGGAATTCTGGCATTGTCTATAAACCATTTCTGTTTCCTCTTTCCGTTATTCCTATTCCTACAATTCCATTAATACCTCAAAATACGAAATTCTGGTAGAGATAAATGTGACATTATGAGAGGTTGGAAATAATATGAATTCATTCACACAATAATGCAACGAATAATTAAACGGAAACGATAGAAAATAATAATGATGGTTAAACTATAATTTCCCCACCTTTAGCATGGTGACCTCTGAATAATTTGCATACCTCAATCAATAATAAATGGATTTTTTCTGTCAAATTTCTCCGATAGTCCCGGGGTAAACTCCGTTCCTTGCACCGACAGATTATTAGAATACCCTTATTGAAATTCTTAGTCTTGATCAGAAGACTTGGGACAGAAGAAAATTCAGCCGAGAAGAGAAATTAAGCTTTTTGTTTTTCGCTAAAAATTTCGAGACGCACGCATTGCGTAGTGTGGGTCATGCCGATGACCTCACTGTTTCTGCAGCGTTCGTGCCGATGGACCGTCTCCAACCTCAGTTCTACGTGTTAACCTCTTTCCTCCCTAACCACTCGATAAATTCAATACCATCTCCTTATCATACCTCCTTTACCCTTCCCACTTTCTCCTCTCCTCTCCTAAGTATGAGGTAGTTCTTCCAACCAAGCAACTATTAAGACCAGGGGTACGCCTAAAAATTCCAGCATTTCAAGCTTGAGATCTTAGCAAACCGTGGTAAATGTGAACATCAAATGAGCTCATTGAGAGCCCATGTAATCGATAAGAGTAGCATTGCAATTTCATTCAATATATTTATATTTTATAATAATAGATGGGAATTCGTTTATGCGAACGGAAAATCGACGTAATTTAGGAATGTATCTTATGTTTGTAAGCTTTTGGGGTGTTGTTGAGTTTAAAGACATCTAGGTGAGTGTATCCATAGTAAACCGGTCTAAAGGGGAAACTCCTCTGAATATTAATTATTTTTGAGATGACAAACCGGTTCGTTTCTCGAATTAAATAAGCTCGTACATCGATTCGGGTACTTAAAGCATTTTATTTTTTGACAGTCGCATATTTCAACGATGCATCTCCTTGCTTGTTTTCTGATATCACGTTTACTTCTTTTTGCTTTCCCCCACTAAACGCTAACACTTAGGAGATACTATTTATACTCCGCTTCTCATGATGGACCAGGTTGGGGGTTATTATCTTCCGCATTCACTCACATGAGCGGTGAGATGGTGTTTCGAACGCGTAAATGAATCTCTATATACACTATTAAGGTAGCGGTTTTCAGCACACGTAATGACACATCGCCTGGAGGAATCACATTTGCATCCGAGGGTATCGAGTGTCTCATCAAGAACGGTGGAGATTTCGAAACGTAATGTCCCGTAGTTATATATATTAACATAGTGGTTCCTGTGTTTTTTATTGTTCTCAGTCCATTAAAAAATAATAGTTTCTGGAACTCAGGAGCATTCTAACTCTCAATTTCACGGACTAAAATTTTCGCCGAAATACCAAAATTTAATCCATTATGAGGTCAAGTCGACTTCAAACCTTTGAGAAAGAGATTGAGGCATACTTTCATCAATAATTATCCCGAAGTAATAGAAAAAAAGTAGCTTAGTGATGACTTGAATGCATGGCTCTTAAAACTGGCATTTATTTGAAATAAATGAAAAAAAAATTTGCCTTTCCTTTCAAGGAAACGTTTTTTTAAATTCTAATGTTAATTTTATTTATCAATACTTAGTTATCAGATTATAAAAAATATTATGTTAAATTGGATAATGGCTGATATGTTTGTTTGTATACATAGGCTTAATTAATCCATATGGTTTTCTTTTTTGATTATCAAAATTCCGGTTGCTATGCGAAATTATCTGCGCAAAATATGCCAATTGAATGTTTTGCAGAATTAAGATTAGTTATGAATTAAACCTACAAAATTTTTCAATATAATCAATTTTCACCGTTTAAAATTTGGCCACATGGGAAAACCCCGTGCAAGGACGTAAACATTTTACATCTACCACTATTGCATTGACAAGGAATCCCATAAAAATTTGCCAGCGTAAAACTTTATTCAGAATTTCTTCAATGTGAACGCACATGAGATCATCACTGGTAGTGATTAATTCAAACGACAGTTAATTCAATATATGGCTTTTTGAACAATGTAACTACCATCTGTAAAATCTGTCGTGCCACAAAATGCTTACACATGAAAAACTTTATGCGCACATAAATATTTACTTTGACCTCCGAGAATTAAATGAATGATTACATTCCTACTGCGATTTACAAAGCTGTTTGATCAGTCTGTACGTACGATATTTATTACGTATCTCTGCTTTTAATTTTATTTTGTTATTTTCTTCGCTTTAATAAAATTACATTGGAAAACTTTGCAAGCTAGTTCCCTCATTACCCAAAATAATTAGTGGCCTCATCCGATAATTCTTCTGGAAACTAAGAACGAAAATAATATCTCATCGCACAGAAAATGAAACAGATTAGGGGTGTTCAATAAAATCCATAACTAGTCTTTAATCGTTCGAGAAAACGGTTCATCATGACCCAAATCATTGTGAAACTTGAGTAGGAGAAAAGCAATTCATGTAAATTATTTTTTTTTATTCAGCAATAATTTGGTCAAGCTTAGTTTTTCAATGCATCATTATAAAAAAGATCAGTTGTCAAATATATTTTGAAATGGTTTACCTAGGAATTACAAGGAAACGATTAATCCAAAAGAATCAAAGGCAACTCTCAGCATTGAGATGCAGGCCTCCATCCAAGTAAAATGCAATTAAAAGCGTTCTAAAATGATTGAAATCGCTTACCATAGTTCGCTACTTCTATTTCCTGGTTCATAATGAACAATTGGGTGGCGCAAACCCATGACTCTGATCTTCAATAGATGCCGACCATTTATATGGTAATATCGCTTTCACTCTCCCTTCGACAACGCACCGCGATAACTGCCCGACTTGAACTTCCTATCTACCGTACCGTGCTGTAAAAGCCTACTCTAGGCGTTGTCTAAATTAGGCGACATAATTCAATTCAATGCACCTATTAGTAATTGGTAAGTCAAATGATCGGTACGTAGGGTGAAAATATTCGTATTTATGATCGTATCTATGATGGTGTTAATCCACATTAAATGTATTCATCCATTATGAACATTATTCTAAAAGCGGATAAAAATTATTGAATTTAAATAATATAGTGATATATGCCACAATTTACTATTTTCTGTCAAAATTATTGAAGTTAAATTATCAGCAAACGCTATTTCTCCTCCCAAAAAACACTGTACGTGTAGATAATTGCACAAATAAATTCATTTTATATCCGATTTCTATCGAATGACCAACTTTCACTTTAAGAGTTGCACTTAGTAATTCATGTGTGTGGCATTAATTTGATTTCCCATTCTGACCTTGTAATTTCTATCTGCTTCATGGCAATAATAGTCCTATCAATCTGCAGATATAATAACAAACGCGAGATGATAATTCCGTTCGAGATTGGTTAATATGTTAATCTCCTTAGCTTCTCAGACAAAGTGTAAAAGAAGCCAGTGTAACGTCTCAAAGTCTTTCATTTACCTTTTAATGGCCAGTAAAAGTCTCAACTTGAAATTTGGAAAATATTTTTTATTTAAGTTTATTTCGTCAACATTTAAAACCATTCAATATGCCTACCACTCAAATGAACTGCAAATGTAAAATACGTGGTGGTGAATTCCTACATTTCATTAATAAATGTTTAGTAAATCAATGGTTTTTTTCTTTGATGTATTCACTTAAAATTTATAAAGTAAGATTTCTGCAATAATTTGAATGGACAGCTAACCACTATAGAACTACGGTTAGAACTGTTTCGGGCAAAAAGCCTTCTTTGTGACAAAAATTTAATTGACCTTTAATGAATAAATTAAAATAATAAAAAGGGAACATTTTGGCTACTGTTTTGCGTAAATGCTACATTAATCGTATTATATGGTACTAATCTTAAGGATTAGGGAATATTGGTGTTCTTTTAACATTTACTTTTGATTTTAAAAATGTGTTTCTATTAGTATTTTAACCAATAGAGGTATTCTGAAGGAAATAAACGATTGTGAGTTTGTTTTAATCACCGAAACTATTATTTATTTCTCTTAAGTTTTTGAAATAATTATTTGCACAACTTTTAACCTTCTAATATCCTCAACTCATACAATTTTAAACAACACTTACGCAGTTGACCCAGCACTTGAGTAGTTTACTTTTTTTCTTCTGCTATAAAACTCTGTTGTGGTTTCTATAGATGGGGTCATATCCAAAATTGACTATGGTTTATCCAGAGAGAAACTATTTTAGTAGAGTACTTGTCAATAAAACAAAATGGTCATACATTTCTTACTATAATTTAGTAGAAAATAGAAGGAAGTGCTCGTTGTTTTTAATGGTTGGCTATCATCAACGGAAATGTTGGTAACCAAACATTCTTTCCATTTTCTTCCGGTAATTTTTCTAGGAAATATGCTTATACAACTGAAAATTACCGCTAATTTGCCCTCATAACATCTCGTAGTCACTCCCTCTGCCGTCCTGAAAATGCAGGCCTTGTTTACTGAAAAATGAACGGCGAAATTCACAGATTATAGATCGGACCTTAGCGTTGATGCTGAGTAGCATACGGTATAAATGGATTTTTTGATTTAGAGGTAGTATTTTCAAATGATATGGAATGTGTACTTTAATGTGAAGTATAATCATTGTATATTACGCAGAAGGGTGTGTGATTTAGGGAATATGAAAGAAGCGAGACAGTAAGGTTTCGGGAGGCCTAGTTCCATCAAGAATACAATGCTGCTGCAACTAGCGGAATTACAAGTACAATAAAACAATTGTTAATCTCGAAGGATACGTTTTGCCATCCTTTCCCTGAAACTAAATTTCCATCGTAAAATACGTTATTGCCTTTAAGAACGAAGCCCAGTTGATAAGAATTTTGGTTGAGGTGAAGCCCTATCATATAAACATTTTACGTTTACAAATTAAGTTTACCAATTAGCTCACCCTAATTTCGATCACTGACGAGCTATGAATTTTTGAATATTTGGTAGTTTTAACGTTTTCGGACATGAAATGGAATGTTTGGGTTAGTTAGAGGTTAAACGAGAAATTCGGCTGTTAGCGAGCGAAAATTTTCTCTTGTATTATTGTTTTATAGCGTTTTGCTGGCCAAGCTCATGAAAAACCGTGTGATTAACTTAAAGAAATGAAGGAGTGTACTCATAGGGGAGGTACTCGAACTAACATTCGGTTCTATCTTCGATATCACTGGTGCCATACATTTCGTTCCGTTTTCTTCTTCGCTCATCCCACCATGCAAACGGTACCCCGACACTGAGTGTTCAGTACATCCGTCTACAGAGTCACTCTATTAATTACAGCGTCCTTTTGCTGTCCAATTGCGGTCAAACACTCGTGATATTATTTGCACATTCCGTGATTTATTTAAAGGTGGTATACTCTTTCGGAGTGTTGTGAGGGAAACACTAGAAAACACTATTCCAATGTTCACCGAACATTAGAAACGTTGGGACGGTAACCATGTTTTTCAGTATGCTTAGACTTACACTAAATCAGGATGTCTCTCTCCTCCATCTTCTTCTCCCTGATTCCCACTCTACTCCAACCATAGTTATACTAATACCATTATTCTTCACCCACTTCTATTTCATCGCAAAAACTACTGTAAAACGTAATATAACTACAGGGCAGACTCAACGTTAACCAATAAAATTTGTTGTCTCCGGCGTAATTTCATGGAATTTGCATAGCATATTGAATTGAAATGAAATGTTTCGACGTTGAACGTCATCATCAGGTGAAGACGTTCAGCGTCGAGTCCTAGGTCGTGTTTTTAAATAAAGCGTGTGGAATTATAAAGTCAATAATTTCATTTCTACGTTAACTATTGTAATTGCACTTTACAGGGTCCGTGCAATAAGTATCGTGACTGGTTCGCTATAGCCTCAACGGAGCGGTGGATGGGAGTCCGACCGGTCGGCTCAGTAGCCTCCGGGTATGCTTTGAGACAGGAGGTGGATTTTTGTGACGTGTGATTATTTGTGGTGTCGTCGCGCCAGCATGGAGCGCACCGTCGAGCAACGCTGCGCTGTGAAGTTTTGCGTTAAACTCAGGAAATCCGCGTCATAGACCCTTACACTCATTAAACAGGCTTATGGGGATGATGCCTTAAGCCGCAGAAGAGTTTTTGAGTGGCACAAAATGTTAAAGGAAGGCCGGGAGCTAGTCGAAGACGAGCACCGCGTCAGACGACCGACGACCGCTCAAACCGATGCTCAGGTGGTCCAAGTGAAAAAAGTTTTGGATTCTGTCAGGCGTTTAACCATCGCCCTAATCAGTAAGGAGACCGGCCTTTCAGTCGAAACCGTCCAAACCATTATAACAGAGGATCTTGCGATGAGGAAAGTGTGCACGAAGTGGTGCCGAAAGTCTTGAGCGAGGAACAAAAACTGTCGCGGGTAGAAATTTCGCAAGGAATTTTGGACTGCGTCCAGGGAGATGAGGATTTTCTCGACAACGTTATTACCTCAAAGGATAGCTCAAAAGGAGATCAAAGGATATCGGTCCGACTCCATCGAGGCGGTTCAAGCGGCGACGACAAAGGCTCTCAACAGTATTCCGGAAACCGACTGCCAACGGGATTTTAACGAGTGGTAGACTAGCCGAACTAAGTGTATCGATGCAGGAGGAATATATTTTAAAGATTAATAAGTAATTTTAATGATAACTGCAATAAATTTTGATTTTTGAAACCGGTCCCGATACTTATTGTACGAAACCTTTTTTCTAATTCCTTCTGGCAAAAGAAAATATCGTAATGATTTTGCTTCCACTTGGAGATAAAGGTCGAAGTGGAGAGTGGAAAGGCACAGATGCTGAAAAATAAAAATATTTTTTTAGGTGGTAAAATAAACCATTAATACGACAGCAGAAAAAAACGGACTTTTTTTTTTAGAGATGTTATAATACATTTGAATACTCCGTTTCTTTTGCGCGAAATTATGAAATGGAATTTGGAGGAGTATTTTTTAGCAAAGAATTCGCTCTTGTTTGTTTTGAACAGTACGGTCTTCGTTTATTGATTCTTTCGTCATCTCTACTGTAGATACTTAAGGTTATTCCATCTCCTTGATTACTTTCTACCTTTGAAGTTTATGGTATTTCTAGTGTGCTCCTACAATATAGTAATGGCTTGCCTTTATAGCACAAACGTAAACCTATTAATTATATTCACGATATCATACTAAGTCGGATTACTCTAGAGAATTCACAAAGGTTGTGTCATTTCATACCTTCCCTCGAAAACTACTCTCGCCATACAATTGAAAAATAATTAGTTTCAACTAGCTATGTTTCAAGTTTTAACATTGCTCCTAGCTACCTTATTTAACGGAACTCATAAAAGTAATTTGTCGTTCTTCATAGACAGTACCAATGTAGGCTTACCAGGATCTCTCCCACCGACAATTTCGTTTCTCTTCTTTCTTAATAAACTTTAATAATCATTGATTTAAAAATACATTTCCTTTGTTTACCCTAAATTCTCGAGAGATTCACAAATATTTTCACTAAGATACGTTATGGTACAAAATGACCGATTTGTTTGTTCCCAATTAACTAAGAGACTGCCAAATAGATAAGTAAATAAACTTTAAAACAACCATACCATTAAATTTTATTCGGTGTTATACATTTTTTGGGTTTCGCAAATCAGATATAAAAAAATGGAATTTAAGTTTTCAAAACTATTTCTTTTGCGGAACGTAATTATTTGTGAGCATTACGTCAAATAGGATAACCTTGAACACCAATTCATTCATTTTATTAAGCTATCACAGAAGATAATTATAATTTGCTTTCCCTAGTGATTATAATTGGTGTATAATAGCATTCGGTGGTTTTTCGCGAACGAACTCGTACATTAAGCTTAAGTTATCATAAACGGGGAACGGGAAGCAAACCCTTAATCGATTTGAGTTTCATAGATCTAATGCAGCCTTACTTCATTGGCGTCGGTTCCAAGTAGTGAATTTAATTTTTTCATCTCACCATCTTCTCCCCCAGCCCCGTTTTTTCCCTTGATAATAACCATAGGCCAATATTAAATGGAATTTTATTCTCCTCTCGCTCAGACTTAACGTTCCATCGCCACCCCCCTCACTGCAGATTTTCAGATGCATTTGCCAGACTATTCCTTCCCTTACGTCTCTTCTCTCCCCTCACTCTTTTCAACCTCGGCTATTATCTCCTTCCAATCAGTTTTATTTGGCCCGCACGAAATAGTGTTTATGATTCCGGAAGCACAAGGAATAAAGTGATGGTCCATAAAGGGGAAGGAATTCTGGACTGAAAATGAACTTGGGGCGCATACGATTGCTATTGTTATTATTTGTTTCCATTTGGCGTCCACCCCCACTCCCCCCGGTCTCCCGTTATTAAACCCGCGCGCGCTCGCTGAAATATCGTCGGGTGAACGGAGGCCAATCAAAGCGCAGGCGGATGGCGCCGGCGTAGATGTTGGGAAGAAGGGCGAATAGGGTATGCGAAACCCGTCCCATTAGGAGAAGAAAAGGCGGGAAAAGCAGCAGAACTTAAATTTTTATCAATAGTCGTCATTTAACTCTGGGTGTCTCCTGTATCAAAGATCCTCAAGTAATTTTTGACGCAGGAGACTCCAGTAGTTAGGAGACGATCGTTACTATGAGCCTTAATGTACGGCTGAGTGTATGGCTCGGGAACGCAGGGGTTGCTGGGAATAGCAATGGTTTTCGCTCGGCCAAGTGGGGACGCGTAGCCAGGAGGACGAGATTGCCTTTACCATCGGATCACCAATGGTTGTCCGTAGTATTCATATGTATACTAATGAACATTTCTCTGTGCCGAAGAATCTTGAAAAAAAACAATCCTTTGAAAAAGAGATAACAACTCATCATAACAAAATTTAGACTCCTCTTTGCATGATACCCACCACTTTTTGGGTCATGATACCTATTTTCCAAGTTCTGATTGGTAAATATGTAACATGGCACCGTTGTAAACGCTAGGTGGTAGTGAGACTTTTACACTGTCGTTAGATATTCCATTCTACATATTTGCTAGGCAAAATTAGGAGTACACTGATATTCATAAGGCATATTCAGAATTTTCGATGAAGTGAGAGCGTGAATCACCCAACAGCCCTCACATGCCAGTGCATTAACTAGTTGACCACTAAATATTTATATTAATGGATGTTTAATGCATCGAATGCGAGCTAACATACTGAGTTATTTATCTCAAGAACGCTAGGAGGAATTTCATTAAATGTATTAGAAACTTGTCGCATTAATTAATGGGTGTCTAGTGTATTAAAATCTATTTCGCTCCAAACAGGATAAGACTTCACTTTTTCATTTTAAAGGAGTCAAGTTTACGGTTGAAAATGAATATTATCTTTATGGATTTTAGCGATCAAAGCTTAACTACTCTTTTAGGATGCATAGTAAAAATAAGACAGCGAGATGAGAAAATGGTTTATTTAGATGGCCACTTGTCTGAACCGAAAGTGAATGGAAACATTTTTCATGTACCGTTTTTTACTAACTATAAGGTGAGAAAAGTGGGAGAAAGAAATTAATGAGAAAAAACTTTGGCCCAAAGATCCATCAGTTATACCAGTACTCAAGATTGACCGGCGTTAAAGATCGTACATAATGTTGGTAATACCAAAGGCTCTTTATTATGCATTATGGTTACTGTATGGGAGCGGTGATTTTGATTCTGAAGTACGTAACTAATAATGAAATGAATCCGAGTACGTAGTAGTAAGATGTGTTTTTAAAAAATTGCCATTAACTTTGAATTCTTCTATGATAAAAGAAATTGACTTTAAAACGTTTTTGACGACGAGGCGTTGTCTGAGGCTAGTCAGCAAGCAACTGCCGTCTTCAAAAGCCATCTTTAGGTGTCGTGTTAGGTAGCATTAATCTATTAAGCTTAAGTCTGGACTAGTTAGTATTTGATTGTCGTTTGGTTGGAATTGTACATTCCGAGCAACCGGTACATTTATTTCAGTTAATAAGTAGCATCTTCTGCGCGTAAATTTCTATTTCTGTAGCAATCTGTAATCTGAATTTAATCTACTAAATTTTCCATTTCCTTGTTTATTTCCTGTGAGTTTATTCCATGAACTTTTCTAATTACTTCATTACATAAGTTTTCATTTTTTTTCTATATGCCATGCCTTTTTAAAATGGCATTCGGGTACTCATCATGCTTAGCATGAGTTCAAGCTTATAAAATTTTCTTGTATCATTCTCTTCCATGGACTTGTCCTCTTCCAACCATTAGAAGGGATGTTTCAATATATGCGCTATCATTCCATTTAATCCTAACCTTACTGCTCTTTATTTGGTGTGTTTTAGTCTCTTTTTATCCTACGTATTGCTGTCTCCCAAGTCTAGTATCCCAAATTGCAAACTTTGGGAGATTCAGGACTAAGGTTTCTCCCAAGTAATGGTGAAAGGCAAAACGATAACTTTTGTAAGATCTTTCTGAAAATTTGAAAATATACATGTATAAATTTTACGCCGTAATACCTTCGTAATACAATGTTAATAACTTGGATAACCTAAAAAACGAGAAATGAAAATTTACTATGATGAAAAGAAACTTGTAGTTGTTCTGATATAATAAAATGTTAAACATAGTAACAACTTGGCCTTGAAAGTTCCAGAAAATTGCATTAACTAAAATAAACTATTGAGGGGAATGTTAAATATCTCTCTGAAAAATAAATAAAGGCTTTGTTTTCCACCGAATCATATCCTTCAAAAAATAAAAGGACCTTCTCAAGCTTCTTATACTTATTAGTTATTATTAGAAAAGCCACAGGCATTCTATGGATGAAAATGTTGGCTATTTTCAATAATGGGTTTACTTGGCTAATGTGGAGGTAGGTAGGGTTTAACGGAGCTGCGAAGAAAGCCTGCACCGGTATTAGCTTGGAAGGCTCTTCTTGGAAAATAAGGAATAAGTGGAGTGGTGCACTTGAAGTTCTATTCACATCACGCTCGATTAGGAAATGATTGATTCTGAAACATCCTTCGACATCAGATTTCGAATTCGGTCTCTCAGCTTGGGAAGCCATTGTGCTCTTCACGGCACCAATCCTCCCCACGCTGATTTGAGTAGACACAGTACTGCTTAGTGGTCTCCCCCGCAGTAAATCCATGACCAACTTGGTGTTAAGCTTTCGGGTATTATAAACTATACGTAGATGAACAACTCGCTCTGAATTCGCTTATCCGTGGAAGCTCTCGGAGCTGCACTTCCGCAGCATGCCGTGTGGCGCCGTGGGCGTGGCCTCCGGACCCCTCGACGTTCGGCATTAAGGCGCAATTGATTGGAAATCACCCGCCCCGCCCTTCACCGCCGAAAGCTCTTTGGGGCACATCTCAATCGCATTCCGCAGTCGGCCGGGAGTGTTGGGGAATGGGTCGTGAACCAACGGAGGGGCAGCGGCGAGGACCGCGCCGTCACCGCTTCCGCCTCCTTTATTCTCGCCGCCACCGCGACTCCTCGCCCTTTCAACCCCCCCCCGTCCCCCCGGTGTCTGGGTCCTCCTCCCGTCCCCCTCCCTCCCCCCACATCTCATTTTCCTCCATTTCTATTTTTAAGACTCCTCCATATTTCACATCCGTCCCACACCCCCGCTCCCCACCTCGGCCAAAGGGGTCGTCGCCCTCGCACACAGTTGTGGTGTTTCCCTATTCCTCGTCATCCGTGGCTTTTCGTCCGCGTCCCCCTTCCTCCCTTCCCTTCTTCATCGCGTCTTCTCTCTCCTTTCCGCGGTCCTCGCCGAAGAACCCTTTCCTCTTAAGCGCTACCCAAGCCTCCCTTTCCCGCACCATTCCTCAGGACGCATACACCTCGTTTCTACAGACCATGAGCAGATGCGGAGAGAGCACATATGTTAATGATATTTGATTAATGGACTCCCTTCGGTGTCGCTGAGGAGTCTCTATGCTTTGGAATCCGGTAGGCAGTGGTATTTTAAATTTAGACACATTTGCTGAGAAGACTTATCACACATCACCAAGAATGTCATTAAAATTTGCGGAAATGGACTGTGATTTAATTGAAAAATATAGTTCCATGTGAATGCATTTGCAATAAACCATATTCCCTCATTCTGGCGTGGCCGTTATGAATTTAATTTCATATCTTAATGGAATGTTTAGGTTTCTTGTGCTGAAGATCTTACCTGGTTTTCATTTTCCTTAAAAATATGGGATTTTGAATTTTAATACTGTTAGTAATAATGCATGATAAATATTATACATATGGTACAGTTATTTTGAAAAAACGGAAATCCTCGGCTTTAGTGTGCCTATTTTATGCCAAGGCTATCTATTGGTAACTCTAACCGTTCTTCAAAAGTGCGCAAGAGCAGTGATATTTCTGGCTGAACTCATTTTCCATTCTCAAATTTACAAAGAAACACGAACACTAGCATAGCCAATGCGACCAAACGAACCAGCGATTCCAATAAACTACGAGAAATGCCGAAACTAACTTTCAACGGAGTCATCCGCTGACATGGATTTCAATGCAAGAATTTCAGAGTGTAAAAATCATTCGCCTTGACCGGGGTCCCGGTCAAGACGAAGGCCATTCCATCCCGTCCATCTTAATATATTATGAATTTTTGGTATTCTAACAGTCAATGTAGGTTTCGGATGGACGCAGCATAAGCAACGGTACAACGTTTTATTATCTTGCCTCTGCCAATAAAACACAGCCAGTCATGCGACACTGCAATAAACCTATCTTCAATTCCGTTCTAACGTTCATATTTAGATTATGTTCACTTTATCGTAGTCCTCGATATCCCATCGTCAGTCAAAATTCACTGCAGCCATCTTTCCTGCCTCCTATGGATTTCTCCCAAAATAAACTCTCTTCCCCACCTTGCCATACACTTATTCATTTGTTTTACTTTCTGCCAATTTCACCTTTTCCATCAATCTCCAAACCCAAATTTCAAAAGTCTCACATCTGCGCCAATAATCTTGCTTCATTGGCAATGTTTCCGCGCCGTACAAAACCACTCTTTATATTTAACTTTAAACGCGCATTTTATTAGCATTCTTACACAACGTCCATGTCATGAATGCCCTCTTTCTAGTGAAAGTGCTTCGTCTAACACTTCGTCTTACATTTAAGTAGTTTCAAAGGAATGTTGTCTACCCCCACGGGGTAATTTGTTTTCAATTCCCTTAATGCCCTTTCTATCTCACCGTCACGTAAGTCTGGACTTGGGATCAATATCACTTCTTTGGTATGTTCCAATTTTTCCTTGATGGTACTCAGCTCCTTTCCCTCACTCACAATTTTCTCTAAAGCCAACAGGTACTTTTTTCCTCGTCTTTCCGTTTGATGCCTCTGCATTCCATTTCTTCAATCGAATTTTCAGTTTAATTCTTTAAAATATGACGCAGCACTTAATTAGTTCTAAAGATGTTCCGAATCCGCACCCTCTTCCGAGAAACTGTGCAAATTAACGATACTGTTTCTAAATGTGCCTATCAATAATGTAGTTTAACTGACATCTTTCTGCACCCCCGTGAATACACACCTACGCTTGTTGTGATATTTAAACCAAGTGCTCGTCGTGATAGTACACTATCTTTTGCAGATTTATTTTGCTATCTTTCCTCGGTCATTCCTTATTCCTTAACTGTAGATCCCTACCTTACTGGCATCTCGTCCTTTGCCTATCGTCGGGTGTGTGTAAATGAAATAGCGGGTGAAAAGGTATTTTTCCCTAAACCGGTAATGAACAAGCTTTTTATATCTACCGGGTACAGGGCATTTGCGGGGCCCGTAATATCAGATAATATGTATTGATATTATCTGATATTACGGGCCTTACAAAAAAAATTGTAGTAAATATAATGTATACGTGTTTACATTATGCATGGATTATTGCGTTTCATTATTAGGAATATTTATTTGAATGATTTTGTTTCATTATTTGGTACATTAATTAAACAACTAAAACAGACGTTTTTAACTAAGTTTGTCAATTCAATTAACTTTTTACTACTTCTAGGCAAAAAGGATATATTATGAAGTTAACAAAATCGTTTAATGACAGTAATCAGCATCAGATATAAACGTGGGCGCAGGAAAGAAGGTGGTAGGCCGCGGATTTTATGTCAGCCTCATGAAGATCTATTTGTAACGATATACTATTAAAGCACGCAAAGAGGACGTTCATCATATTTCCAGACTATTCTCTTTTCGATAGGCTTCTTTAATACTAAATTTTTTCAGCTTTCATTAAGTGATTGTCTTCATAAAAGTTCTGACGTTTCTGTTGGATATATGCTTTCAGTAATTCTTCTCTCATCTGCACCCCCACCATTTCGTCACAACTTATCACATTTTCTCTTCCCTATAGCTCTTCATCTCTAAGCATCTCTCCTTTCTCTTTCTAGTGCCTAACACGTCGTTCGTACCATCGGCCTCTTGAGCATATTTTTTCTCGACTACTCAAGGAGAGTTCTTCGTCATTCAAGAGCATTACTATCCACTCATTCCATATTTTCTCATTGTAAACATTGGTCTAAGGAATTTTTCAGCGGGAAAAGTTGAAATGGAAAGGAGAAGAAGAAAGTAGATGGCATCCATATAAGTATATACTTCTTCTCGATTCCAAGGAAAACAGTCAACGCCCATTAATTTTGAATGTTTTTTTTTTTTAATTTGTGCTCATGGTATTCAAAGACCACACCTCACTCTCTTCTTTACTCTATATATTGTTTCATGTTTAGTACATCATATTCTCTCAAGACCCGGTCTATTCTCATGCAGTCAAGGTAATACAGCTATCTTTATGAATATCTACTCTTTAATAACTTTATTTCCCTAAGATTTTTTTTACTTTTGATGTAATATATCAACGCGCTAGTTTAGAAATATATTTCATTAACATGGTATTAGGCGCATTGAAAAATGAAATTTAGCGCTGGATACTCGTAAACTACGATATATATCCGGCCGACTCTTATCTCTATTCACGTTTCTGAAACATAAAAGAACTCACTGATTTTTTTGTACGATTTCACCAGGGTATCTGCTATCTTTCCTCTTTGCAAATGAACACATTTCTCACAAATCACATTGCTGTTAGTGTTCTTATTACCGTCTTCGTTCTAAAGACTTCTCTAAAAGCCAACTAATTTATTCACTCCAAAGTTGCTATAGGTCAAAATTTAAAGTAATACCGAGTCAATGGTACAGTCTATTATTGGCTTAGGTTCAGCTTGTTTCAAAACACGAAAATGTTATTGTATATCAATATATTCCGCAATCAGTCAGGAACGTTATTTAAAACCGCATTCATGAAAAACTTTTGGCTATGTGATTTGAATTTTTTATAGCTCTCGCAAAGTCAATTATTTTTCAAATTAAGTAGTCTATACTGAGTCTAATACTTGCTAACTAATTTATCCTGTTTTCTTATTGAACAAATTAATAAGTAGTATCTCCATGGCGGCCACAAAACCCCGTTTTTGTTGCCCTCGCTTTCAACCTCCTCCCCCCCCCCTCGCGCAGCCATCTAATTCTCTTTTGTGGAGCTGCTTTCTCCCTCTCACTTTGCGAGAATGACCATCCAGACCGCTTCTTCGAGAATCGACCGAGCGATCCATTCGTTATGAGGGAAGAGGTCACTTTTTAAAAGGAATAACTCGTCCGTTCTTAAAAGGAGTCAACGTACGCTGCCACGCTAAACCGGTGCCCAAGAAGGTCCAACGAATAAAAAGGAAGCATGTGGACCGCTGAAGGTGAGGGAGGTGGATGGGTAGAAGTGCAAGGGAATGGCAATGATGAAGAAAAGGGAGGGAGTTTCATCGGAAGTTTCAATGCGCGATAGTGACCTGGAGACTTGAACGCTTGAATGTGCAGCTGGTGAGTTCAATGTGCGGTGTCCTCTGAGAAATCGTCTGACCGTATGATTTAGACTTACTTACAGACGATGATAGATATCAATTTGTTAACGGGCATTATGATGCTCATTGAACCTTCACTTCAAGTAGTCAAATAGTTGTAGTTAAATGCCTATAAATAATGCTAGAAACTGAGAATCTAGTTGTTGAACTCAGGAGTAGCAAATTAAGTACGCTGAAGAGAGCTAAACTTGTGCAGGTGTATTCTATTTTACCTTAAAATATAGCGTATATCAGTGGAAAATTTATCTAAAGCTGATATGCAATAATAAGATGCAACATCTGAAGGTCAGTCTGACATGAAGAAGGCGGAAAGTTTATACTTTCAGAACTGTGAGTGTCCTTTTATGTGTTCTCTCTATTTATACAGTATTTTTTATACCTGTATTTTATATACCTTGTGTGTATTTATATACATATGTATATATATATATATAGAAATATTAATGCATTTTTATGTATATATATGTGTGTGTATATATATATGTATATATATGTATATATATATATATATATATATATATATATATATATATATATATATATATATATATATATATATATATATATACATTACGTGAATCAGGGGTGAAGGACGCAACCTGTAGTCAAATACGATGGAGCTGGGAACAGGTAGTAAAAAGATTATGAAAATTTAATATTACTTCTTTTTATCGCCAGAGTTCAGTCCTCCAGACCAGTTTACCACACGGCTGTAGATGCCTAACTTACGAGAGGGTGTATTTCTCATATTTCCAGCTTTTCTTCTTACCGTAATTCATGCCCTTCTCTTCCCCAGGAATAACTTTGCGCTTTTCATGAATCTTATCACTTGTTTAAAGAATTCCGTTTCCAGCCACCGTTGGCAGAAAAATATCATTTTCGTTCCGGTAAATATACATTTAAAAACAAAGGCAGTCAAAAATCGTCATTCGACCATGTACTGTCGAATATCCATAAGAAAACCAAACATTCTTTTCGAAAATTTTTATTTGCTCCGACTGAAATGAAATGTTTGTAATTTTAATGGAACATGATTTAAAACTTCCAGAGTTGAAAACTGGATGTTGTCATGTTTCGGAGTAAATATTATCGGTAGAACTGCACAATTATATTTCTTCATATTTGTTGTTAAAATTGTATTCGAATGTAACTTAAGATTTATTTTTCGACACAGCAAAAACACTAGTAATGATATATCAAGGATGATAGCTAACAAGATGGTGTTTGTTTAACTTCTTGTTTAACAAAATTACTATCCCTGAGCTTTAAGGATTATTTTAAAGACTTGTTTCATTTAAATGCGTATGAAACTTCAATTTTAATCATGATGATTTAAAAGGTTTTTCTGTGTTTAATTTGTGAAAATATACCCTCGTAATTAAAATTTTATGCTCGTCAAAGCTTATATGATTTTTATATGTCAAGAGAACCAGTTTTTAGGGTGTGTTAATTGGTTGTTCAGAGCCATAACTCTCATGCTTCTTCGAGATCTTAAAATTTGCTCTTTCATAACTCCGTATTATATACTATGCTAAGCTATTAAAACCTCAATTTTTAATTTATTTTACAATATTTTAGAATTCAAGTTGTTGTCAGATGCCTCATATAAGAATGAAGAGTCGCAAAAAAGGATTACTAAATAAAAGCATATAGGTATCATGATTGATGCTGTCGTTAGTCCACTCTGGCCTATTATACTTCTTCTGGTTTTTCATTATTTTTTTCTTAAAAAGAAATTCTATTCATATCTATTCTTAGATATGGCCACCGGAGAAGAAACTCGCGTCTCGTTGAAAACCAGTTCTCACTGCATAACTCAGATTCCAAAGCATGGAATGGGAAGTTAGGACCGAAGATGGTATCCAATGGATTCTTATTATGGTCGAGATTTTGAACAATAATGCTCCCTGATGTCAATGCGCACAGCCGGGAATCAGCTCATGCTACATCTGAAGTGTGGTTAACAACTTTCAACTCACATTAACTGCATTCTTTTATGCCTAGTGAGTCGATGATGATTGTTCCTTACTCTCAAAGGAACAAAATACTCCATATAGGTACTGTAAATTTGAAAAAAAAAAGATTTATTTCTAGTTACTTTTTTCTTTCTTGTACTTCTATCCGTGGCGAGCAAGGTGCAATCTAATAGATGTTTGTCCCAACACAATATTTGGGGACAATGCTCAATTATCCCAGGAAATCATCGTTCAAACCGCCAAACTATTGGATATAATTTTGCTAGGTTGTCTTGGCGTTTATTCGATATTCTCTGGCACAAGATTGCACAAGGGATATGTTTTCCATGCAATAATACTAAGCACTCAGCAGTCCCAAAGTATTCATTTTCTCTCTTTTTGAAGCCATAAATTTTGTTTGCTTTTGGAAACATGATAGTCTTAGAATATTCAAGGAAAGTAAATTTTACTCGATCAAAGAGTCATGTATGTAAGTTTGTATACATTTACTGACAAAGATAAATGACCCATCCTTAGATATTTCCAAAGAAAGTAATAAGTCAACAGAGTACCGTGGTTTTCCTCACCGACATAGGATTTCGGAATTTTTTGGTGCTGGATTTTTCCCTGGCATTCCTTTATCTGGTAATCTAATCCCGTCGGTGGGTTTTCAGTTGTTGGTTCCCTTGATGTGTTTCATTGAGAGTACGCAGGGAAATTACGACTTTCCATCTCTGCCCACATTATTTGACTTGCAGATCTGATGGTCATTGCTTAAGTGGTCCGTCGGTCTTTCACGGAAATGCAACATCTTCAAGAAAAATATGAAACTCCTTTCGAATCTCTTATCAATTACGCAGAAATGTTGGACGTATTTTTATATTTTTGATAATCTCTTTAAGGTCATGCTTTTTTCTTTCTTTGGTAGTCATAGTAATTTTAGGGGAGGTGACCCACATCTAAGGTCATTTGCACCATAGGGGATGAATTGGAATGGAGTGAGGGTGGAGAGAAGCTCGGCGTCGGCATAGCCTACTATTAAAGAAATTATGAGCGTATTAATAACGGTCTACTCTTAAAGAAAGGCACCAAGGGGTCCGCTGTTTAACGTCCTACCCGACGGTTGGCGTACTCACTCAAAGTGCTCTCCACGTAGCACCTCAAGTAGGATCGGTTTACTACTGAAAAAAATCTGCCGTCTCCAGGATTCGAACCCAGGTCCTCATGGTGGCTAGTCAGTATGTTAGCCACAGCACCATTTTGATTCCCTTCTATCTTTGGTTCTCAATAATTTTGCCATACAGATGTAATTGTCAAGTCCAACTCAGGACTACGTTCACAGCAGCAGAAGTCTTTGATAACAAAATATATACTCATTTTTGAGACATCCATTACGGAATCTCCATTCTAGATATTTTAGGGGAACATCACTTTTAAAGCCTTGGTAAACCGTATTGGACTGTGTCTTACGCTTAATCCTCATTGAAGACTAGTATTTAAATATTATTTTATGCTAATAAAGAATGGTATATTCAAATGGTAAATTCAAATGGTACGGAACTTTAAACTTATTATTTACATCTGCAGCTCTGGCGGGAAATTTTCCTAAGTTGAGTAATAAGTAAAAACTTTGATAAGTAAGTATTGTCAATTTTAAAGTATTTTCAGTATCAGTTAGAGTTACGTAAGGAGCTTGAGTATTACTCGAAACGTGAAACCTGGGTCGGTAAATCTATTGTTGCACGAGTGCACCTCCATTTGACATATCCTCCGACGTGATATTCGTTCTAGCGTAGCGTGATGTTCACTGTTATATCTTGCATATAATACTATGCTTTTGATGCAATGCAAATCGTTACCACAATCATAATCACAAATGGCCATTAATCCTCGAAGTAATTTTACACTTTCATGCACTCCATTATCATAGCGGATAAACTACTAGTAGCTTCACATCGCTCCGTTTTTACGTCCATAATTATCTGTAACTTGAATCTCACATTAAAGTCTTCTTTGTAATTCGCACTGCTCGAGCATAATTGCTTTAAGCAACTTATCGTGCCTGAAAGTATGTTCGATATGTCTATCTTTTTCATTATACCGTTAACCATAGACTTCTTTCTTCTCCCAGTTTTGTATGTCGTTTTTCATTGATTCGCCAGTTTGATGTACATAATTTTTCTGTAGCACCACATTTCTATTAAATCAAAGTAAAAGTTTCAGCTTCTATCACCATTCATTCATTTCAACCGTTTAATCCGTGTTTAGGTGGACCGTTTCCAATTTTTCAGTCTATCTCTTGTGCCGCGAGCGTATTTTTTTTCTTATTAACCGGCTTATTCATCCCTGCTCTCCTACTATGACCAACTTCCTTTTTCAAGCACTCCTGATTTATAAATAGGGATAGGAACCCTTGGTATTTACAATTTAGAAGTAATGCAAACAATGGAATTTCCTACGGTACATTTTTCAATGCATTGAAGATACGCCAAGCCACTTAAACAATTTAATATTAAAATTGGCATGATTTGGGATATTTAAGTTTTGTTTATGTTGAGTTGGAGGCGACTCGTACCTGAGGAAACATCACAGACAACATTGCAGTTACACATTTAATTTTCAAGTATCATTTTATAGGCATTAGACCCTAAGTGACTATTTTGAAAATAATATAATATGTTACTTTAAGATTTCATTAATATCTCTTATATCTACTGCGGCAACGTTGATTTCACATGCTACATCATAAAAGGTGCGTGTTGGCTTATTATTCAAACTGCATTTAACTCACCGAAACCTGATGGTTATCGAAATTTGTCATTTTTGTATTATACCAAATATTTTTGTACTATAGATACTTAGCTATTATATCCAAATTAAAACTATCACCAAGTATTTGTTCACCGGCCATGACCTTGAGTCATTAAATAAATAATTATATGATAAATATGATATAAATATTTTTGCAGATTTCCCGAAAAATATGGATCTGAATGATAAAGCTAATAGATGGTGGTTGGTTTCGCATGGAAAGTTTGCATACCTGTGCAGAAATGTTGAGCTTAAAATTCATATTTCCGGATTTATATTGTCTAATCGCGTGGTTTCCGACATGAAATGGTGGAATTAGAACATATTAATGATCAGATAGTACCAATTTTCCCCAGCTGAATTTTTTTGACCGATTAGGTTTCTTTATACTACATCTTCTTCTATCTATTACCTGAGGTATCATTCAGGTGGTACCTGGAAATGATGCAGTACATCGAAACCTAATTGGTAGTGAAATAATTTTTTAAATTGGAATTATGCTGAGATATAGCCGTTATATATATATATATATATATATATATATATATATATATATATATATATATATATATATATATATATATATATTAATAAGGCGTTTTGTGAAATTATTAATGTCCATATGCATTGTGCATCATATTAGAGTAGTTCCTCTGTAGCACATATCTCAATCTAGAATAATTGTTTTGTTTGGCCTTTCCTAATATCACTTTTCCACGTTGTAACCTAGAGTTAATACGAGTTGTATTTTTCCCCATTTCATATCTTTTTTTCCTTTGAAATATTAATGAGCTCATTCCAGTGTGTTTTCTCCCATTAGAAGATTTGATAAACAATTCTTGCGCTAATGAGGTAGAAGTAAATTATGCCCGAGAGAATCTTCAGGATAATAAATCTAATCAAATATTAATCAAATCCAATATGCGCGACTTTCGCGCCGATAACTCCAGTTGTCTAATCATGCACGACGATGCTTACATTATCTCTTCTCGATTGGTTTCCTTGCGGTCCGTTGTCATAAATTCTCCATCAACGGACCGCAAGTGATTAAGGCGTGCGTTGACACGGAAATTCCTTTTCATCAGAAGTTCCCCGATCAAACTCGTGCAGGGGAGTAAGAATCCTCGGACGCTTCCACAGAAGAGAGGAGATGTATGTCTTCGGAGAAGTGAATGTAGGATTTAAACTACGCGTGCCTTAAAATCGTTTGGAGGGAAAAGGCGGCACGCCCTTTGGCAGCGTGGCCATATGATTCTCCATGGATGAGCGGATATGCGCGTGATCGCACAGAATGGATGCAGGCGTCACCTCCGTCCGGAGATACGGCGAAGAGAGGTGGAAGGAAGGATTTGCCGAAGAGGAAAGTAGTAACTTTGCATTTGGGAGGAAGGGAGGGGCACCTTGTCTCCGTGTCGCGAGTAGGTAGGAATCCCGGTAAGGTGGAGTTGGGGCGAAGAATTCCGTGTGATTCACCACGGTATTTATTCCCACGCTAAGAGCATGTTTCATCTTACGATTTCCCACTTTTTTCTTTCTTCTTCACTGGGCACATCCCATCTTTACCAGCCAACCATATTAAATGTATCGTACATGTAAATGAGTGTGTAGGATTTGCAATGGGGAGAAGTTTATGGATCTTTAGATGGCTTCACTGTTCGAAAAATATGCTAGTACCTTCTCTCGTCTGTACGATAGACTTATCTGAAAATATTGAATGTTCTTTTTATATTTAAGCTAGTTTCCGGCAGTATTTTTCCCAGCATTTCAACGTTAATGTTTAGGAGAAAGTAGGAAGTATTTTAAGGGTCTACTTGTTAATCATACCTTAGAAATGATTATCTGTATCTGCACATTTACATTAACGTAAAACGTTCTGAACAACGATTTTTTGAAATGATAAAATAAAGTAAGAGGCAAGAGTTTTGAAATATAAAGAAACGAATTTCTAAAATTAATATATATCCATTTACGAATATTTTACATTTTTTGTAATAGGACAATGAAAAATTTAATTTCTTTATAAAGTCTGTTGCGAAGTTTCTTTTGGCGAAATAAATTGAATAGTACTTACTACCCACATTCTACTATCTTTCTTTTACCTACCCTCTAATATCTACTCCTACGTTCAAATTTGATCAGGTTTTAAAGAATCAGACAGCAAGCTTGAGATTGGTTGCATGCCCCACATGCTAACCTACTTTGACTCACAAAGAACTCCCAGACCCACACCTAGGTATCTGAGTTTCCTCGTAGCATATTGCTAATAACTTCAACAATTTCTCCTTACGTAAGATTCAATTTTTGATTAATAACTCCTCATTCATATTCTAAAACTTTCTAATAGCATTTTTGTAATTTATCATATTTTTTTCTTTCAATCACCGTAGAGGTTTTGTATTCTTTGTTTAATACAGAGAAGATTGTAAGTTAGCTTTTCATCTCATTGCTGTCTCTACCATACACAGCTTTTGATATTTTCCTAAGTTTCAAATAAATTTTGAATAGTCAAAATTGAGAGTTATTCACTGGTCTGCACTCTCTCTCCGGTGACTGGACTCGGCAATCACCCTACCTACGGAGCTACGTCTCAGCTTAAAACTTTGCGAGGTTATTTTGCTGAAGGTCAGAGCCAATAACAATATCCTGTCAAGCGCTCGTGACTTCGGGATTAATAAATTATCTCTCGTCGTTCATGCGGTCAAGAAAAACTATTTCATTATTGAGGTGAGGCGCTTGGCCATTGAAAACTCATGGCAAGGACAGGTCGACGGTCGCTTGCAAACCATAATGTGTGTGTGAGATACATGTAAGGTCGACAGGTCGGTCTCATATTTTCGAAATGGAATTGAAAGTGGTTTAAGCCTTTTTATGTTTCCGTCTTCCAATTATGCTTGATACCTTCTCATTTTACGGGCTCTTAATGAGAATTTTTAGTGTTGTATAATGTTTTTATGTTGTTGAAATCTAAATACAAACCGAATATCACCTATCATTAGAATACACTTACTTAGCTTGAAAAGACACAATTTAAAATATTCGGTGTTAATTGAAATTTTGATCATTTATGTGCGGTGATACGATCCTATTTGTCCAGGCAATAAGTACAGTAGACATATGCATTTACCAATAATGAATAGTTATTCTATGGTAAGCTTTGGCAATTTCATAATATAGGTCAGATCGAGATAATTTATCGAGGGAGATTTTAATTCTGATTCTTGGGAGTTTATGATGCACGAGTATCATCGTAACGGCTGTCCTAAATCTTAGCTCCCTGATGATAATTTCAAATTCAAAATCGTACATGATTGAGTTCAATTAATCTTTAAATTAAATTCCAAGAAACTGCGGGAGATGCCAAAGCAGTAACTTTTGACGGAGTCATCCGCTAATATGCATTTCAATACAACAATTTCAGAGTGTAAAAATCATTCACCTTGACCGGGATTCGAAGCCTGAACCCTCAATGCCCGGTCGAGTACTTTAGGCAGTTAGGAAATCGAGGTGTCTTCTTAAACTCTGAAATTTTGGGTAAGCACTAGGCAGGATATTGAGGGATCCGGGTTCGAATCCCGATCAAGGCGAATGATTTTTACAATCTGAATTTTTTGAATTTTCGTATACACTTTAAATTAAAATTTAAAAGGGGTCCGAGTCGTTTGAAAGCCTATAAAAGCACAGATACCTTTCCTTAAAAAATTCCATATTTTTCAGCAGCTCCTAAAGTTATCGCGAACAGGATATTCTCTTTTGTCTCAAGGCTAATTTATTTTCTGCACACTTTTTTCTTAAGAATATCTTTGTTATTGAAAAGTTACTCGTATTTAATTTTTATGCAATAATTAAAAAAATCAATTGTTCAATCAAAGAAAGTTTGAGAACTACCTCCACGCCCACCGTAGTAAAATTAATGAAATGTATTGATGCTTAATATCAAGTATTTCCATTATTTTTGTAATATTCATTGAATAATTTGAATTAGTAATTTTATCCCTTGTATTTCCTGAAGAATTTCTCATAAAATTGATACGATGGGAAAAGATTTAACTTGTATTTTAAATGACAGCTATTTCGGCAAAAGATGTACAAAGAAGTCAATAGGAGTTCCTCTTCAGATTGTCTGTTTACGATGGTATTATAAAAAAATGTTAATTTGGCATAATAATTTAACTTTGCGATTATGATTGTGGTTAGGATAAAAGTTAACGTACAATTCATCTTTCAAAATTTGGAATTATATAGCTCTAAATGGATACCAAGTAGCCAGGCTCTCCTAAGCTCCTAGTTTTGCAAATTCCAGTCCCGTAAAGTCTCCAACATCTGCTCCTGTGTGAATAATAAATGTGTGAATTCTTTTGATCCCTCTCTATATAGGCTAATATACTGGAGGAATCATCGGAAAAGTTATTGTGTAATGAAAGAATTGGGCAAAAACTCGCGATAGAGTGTGGCAGCTGCTATACTTCTGATAATATGCCCTTTAAACTATTAAACAATCTATGATACTGAGAACTCCTTCAGTGGCATCCGCGCGAATATACTGTTGGTGAGAACGGAGAGAGAGGGAAGTATTGGGTTTCGCATCCGCTTCGCTCTCCTGTGACGCATCCTCAACTTCTTTGGAAAAGAGATTCCCAACGATATTTAGCATCCAACCTTTTTTAACTGTGCCGTAAGAGTGGTGACGATATTATGACTCCGTTCAAAATATCTTTCTCTTACTTCCTGTCCAAATCTATCGCCCCCTTCCTATCCTAGCTCCACCACTCCTTCGTGTGATCATTTTCTTAATCATATCTAGTGTATAGACTAAGATTGTAACGGTATTAACATTATCTAAGTACCAAAACAGCTGATTTCTGTTTTGATTAATGACTTATTTGTAGCTCATTTGGTTAATATTCTACAGACAAGTTTTTATTTTGAAGGTTACACCTGTTGGCATAAATGTTCGCCTATAATCATAACCGCCGTTTGAATTGAATCATCGATCTTAATTTGAGGCAGTGCATAGATAGTAGATGGTACTTCGGTGGAATTCTGTCATTATATCGGATGTCCTTGAGCCAAAATCATTCTTTGTATTGTACGCTAATCTTAGCAATGCAATGTATAACTGCTTAGACAATGCCCTCTAATACTTTCCTCATTTCCCTTAGGGTTGTCCCAAATCTGGGAAGGAAACGAGACAAAAGAGTACTTAAGCATCAAAATTTCTTCCCTATACAACGATGAAATTTAAAAAGGGTATATGCGCTCCTGTGGCGTAAGGGATAGGTAAGCAGTCTCCCATGGGTCTAAAACACGGCCAGACCTTTCCAAGGTAGAGGACTGATTACAATGCAAAATTGTGAGAAACCACCTAAATGGCTTAGCCTTGAGTTAAAGGCGCCAATTATTAGAGGAGTTTTCCTAAGAAACGATATTTCTCATCTCCGACTCAGTAAGTGGGTGAGGGGCAAATGAAGGCTCTTCTAACTCCTCCAGGGCACCAAAAATCCTCGGCCCAGCTTTGAATGTCTCATTTATCATTATTTAACGTTGCTCTATACTTTTTTAATGAATTTGTTTGATTGGCTTTTTCTGAAATTATGCTGACTCATTGAAACTGATTCTTGATTAACTACAGTTTAATGCAGCAAATAAAGTAGGTCTGCAGTAGTAGTAGTTTTGAGGGGAGGCGACCGACAGCTAAGGTCATTTGCGCCATAGGGGAAGGACAGGAAAGGATGAAGGGTGGAGAGAAACCCGGCGTCGGCATTAGCCTACTCTTTACGAAAGGCGCCAAGGGGTCCGCGGCTTAACGTCCCATCCGACGGACGGCGTACTCACTCAAAGTGCCCTCCACAAAGCACCTCAAGTAGGGATCGAGATACCTCTGAAAAATATTCAACACCGCCGGGATTTGAACCCGCGCCCTCAGGGTGGGAAGCCAGTACGTTAGCCCCCGCACCATCTCGATCCCCAAGTAGGTCTGCGTTTTAGGTAAAAATCATTAGCAAAATATGTAATCTTGTCGTTTTAATTCAAGTGTTTTTCTCAATTAAAAATATCAACAGCATTCTTCAGAACTTTTATCAATTGGAGGTGAAATATACGTATATTTCTATTGGCCTTGAGGGTAATAAAATACATATTATTTTATTAAGTTCGCAGTTACGTGGCAACTCAACTAAATACGTAGGTGGATAATGTGGCCGTCGTACACCTCGGAGATTGGGGACCCGACTCTATGTCAGTTATACATATTGCGGTGTCGTATCATTTTATATAATGGAGATAGCCTCTAAAAACTAGCTAACCCTATATATTAAGTAGGCAATATAGAATTCATACTTGATTCTTTGTTTTAGTGTTTGCAGGATTTGACATATTTGGTTAATGTTTATTCATATGCGTCAAAGAATATCACAAAAAAGTAAAATTTCACATTTATAAACATCATATCACATTTACGTTTTCGTATTTATCACTTCCCACTACATAACATAGAGACGAGCAAATTATAAAAGTAAAGTTAGCTCTACCATATCAATGTAATGTTTCAGTAAAAATAATCACTTCAGAAATTGATGAGGGGTTATCTTAATTTCAAATGCGTGACGAATAAAAGGATATTATTTACTTTTCAAAATAAAAAATGCCCGATGTTAGCCCAGTTTCATTGTTGATGAGTTTTCATGTCGTTTTGGTTGAATGATTACCTGCCAATAATTTTTTGCAAATCTATTACGGATCCGGTGAGCAAATTAGCTTCTCATCCATTAGTAAACCTTGTGAGAGATGAGAAAATAACAACCCCGGTGGCATTCTTCAGTTGCCCATCAATCACCTTCAAAACGTTTGAAGACGTGATAACCATCAAAGTATTAAGGCTTATTGAATGATTAAACAAGCTGATGAACTGGAACACCTTTTTTAATCTCATACAAACGTTATTTTATGGTCAGAAAATGGATGGTAACAAATGGGAGGAGTCCAGCAGTTTGATTCGTCGTACCATACAAGGTTATAATTAATGCCGAATAAGTAAAAAAGTCGGTTAAGGAGAACCATATAACGGCATACTTCCATTGACGAACATTCGTCTTGTTTTATATTCTAATAAAAATGATCTCAAAATACTAAATTTCCGTGAGTCAGAAGAAAATTAACGTTTTGTGAAGTTTTCTCTGGTCTTCCACCGGGTCAGGGATTTCGTGTTGGTCGACATTTCAAAACTCGACTCGAGCATCGTTCTCAGGGTAGATGAATGATCATTTCCAACCCCTGACCCAATGGAAGACTCAAGAAAACTTAACTAAGCTGATACGCAGGGAAATCACCAGATCATTAAATTAAAGTTTCTATGCATGGAAATTTGCAGAAATGACACTATTAAGTTTTCAAATACTTGATTTATCATGAAAGTACCAAACTACATGATGATGAATTTGCTTAGTAAAAGATATTATGTCTCAATAAGCACATATCAGATAAAGTATTTTCAGCTGATATTTCGAAAGATGTACTAGCTAGCGTATATAATTACTTTGCATGAAGCTAATAGTTGTAGTTTCTCATTAAAAAGATACCATATTCAAATAGTTTCCGACACCCATTCATTATTGCAATTTTTGAATCCATTCGTTTTTACGTGTTTGTCCCTGGGTGTGTATTTCCAAATTTATTCTCCTAAAGCCTGAAAATATCGGAGTGTGAATCTTCGAATAATTGACCAATGCTCTTTGTTGACTATTTAATGCTAAAACGAAAGATTCACTGTCGTGAAAAACCATGGGAAATATCCTTTATAGTTACAGACTGCCTCGATTTTATAAAGCTAGGTGAACTTGGGTAAGTGAATTTTGGTCCATGCTCTAGTTTGGAAAACTGACGGTGTGCGATTAAACTGATGGTGAAGTTGGCTTGTTTCCTTTAAAATCCATCCAAGTCTTTCACGGATCGTCATAAATGCCACGCAAATGAATAGCCAAGTTGACCATCCTTTTGCCCGCTGTTTCGTTGCGTAGGTAACTAGAGTTTTGGAACCCTACAACAAAGGAGCGTTCCCAAATGATCTTTGGAGATTCTTTGGCCAATAGATGTCATAAATCAAATATAATCTTACACGTTACTAAATTATATACCTTGGCAATAATGTCAACTCGATTTCGTTGAAGCTGTTTGAAAAACATGTTTTCGTTTGGATGTGTCCTGAAGGCAGGAGTTAGGAATGGTAATTAAAGTATGTAATTATGAAGGCAGTTTCGGCGAAAAATTATGGGAGAAAGTTTGGTCCTTCTTCAGTTTTTCGAAGCAATTAGGAAAATAGTATTCTGAGTTGTCTCTTGAATAATAAATAATTTATGTATGAAATCATATATTTCACCATTGAATAACTAAAGATTAAGTTATGGCGATGCCGAGAGATGATTTTTTTTATAAGATAACCAGTTTTTACGTGCTTTTGAGAATACATTTTCCTAATAGATTTTATTTTATATTCATCTTTTGCACCCCTTGCAGTAATGATTGGCACTTGAAATTTTGGAGCGGTTTATTCAACATTATTTTTTTATATTATATCATCGTCTGGCGCTTTTTTTTGGCCTTAAGATTTGAGGATAACTACTTGCTTCATTACAACTGTGATTAAATTTACATTAATCAAATCAGGCGGTATTCCAATTTTAATATTTCGGTGAAAAGAAATGTTTATGGACTAGAATGTTTACGTCCTTTGAATAAAATATATTGTGCAGTCGCAGGTAGTCACAGGTAGCAATATCCTCAAATCTTAATATCTGGCAATAAACCATGACGTATGACAAATAAAATTTTTATCTTAGGAACAGGAACCATGTTTTTAATTTGGAGTGGCTACCGACTAAAGTGAGGATTTGGTATTCTTGTTTACCTACAGAATTTAGATCCCAAGTCAGTAAATTACAGCATCATTAAATAGATGTCCCTAATTTCGTGCGTTGCATTGATATTTACTCTTTTGTTTTCCTAAGAAAATCAAATGCACGTATAGTTTGTTGCGAAATTTCCTATCACTTCCGAATGATTCATTCTTAGTTAAATTTTGTTCAAACAATGTGATAATACTACTAGATAATGTTATTATTAATTAAAACTAATTCTGTTACTGGTTTAAACTTAATTTTGAAAAATCAGTTTGATACGGCTCTAAAAGGTTACTGACAATGAAATAAGATATATTTCATCATAGAAAAATAAAGAGTAATTTTAGAAAGATATAATATGCTCGCACTCGAGAAAATGCCATATCCTATGTTTGAGGCTATTCCCTGAGGTTCTATATAAATCCTTAAGCCCATTCAATTGTTTTCAGCTCTCTTGAAAAACACGCCATAGATTGAGGGATTAGCATAACACACAGTTAACGCTCTGTAATTGATTTTTGCCATTGCTTTCTGCTATATATTTTCCGTTATTGACTCCTTGTCAATTCGTCTTTTTCATCAAGCATCACTAAAAAAAATTGGATTGATATTAAATTAACTTACAGCTCTTGAGATGCGGATGGAATCTCTTCTCTCAGTCAACATTTTTTTAAAAATTGATTACGAGGGTATAGTTTAGTATAACTCCACGGTAAGAAATTGCGTCACGGAAGTTTATAATCATTCGTAAATGTTCTTTCGAATTCTTTTTCGATTCGTGGTCGGTATTTCCTTTTCCCATGCCTTCTCACTCTTACCACCCGAACCTTCCGCAAAATGATGCGCATCCGTTCTCTCCCCCCTTCCCTCTTATCTTAGTCTGACGTGAGGACGTGGGAGGCTGTTTGTTCATATGCACCCCCCACTGTGTACGCCTGAGTCAGCCCTTGCGTTTAGTCGATGCGTCACGATGTGAATTCGTCATTTTTCTCAAACAACCTAAACGGTATCCACCTTCGGTTATTTCTTCGACAAAAAGATGCCCACTGCGTAGTAATTTTGATAATATATTTTTCTTCTCCAGTTACAGTGCATGTCAATTGATAAGCAGATGCCGTGTCTCATAATATTCACCTGTTCCAATTGCCTACCGTCCGCTGGTGGACCATATGCGAAAGAGATATTTAGGTAGGCTTTGCTACGAATGGTACTTGTATATATTAGGTTGAGAAAGTAATGAACGTAGGGAGACAATACTTGTATGGCGGCTACGTCTTGGATAGTTTTCAGATTAATTTATTTCCCCAAGTAATACGTTGTATACAAGCTAGTTTTTAACTTCTCTAGTAGCAATTAAGTTCCACCACATATCCTGTCTTGCATGCTGTGCAGAAAATACCTGTGAAAAATCTTTTTAGAATGTTGGTATACGCACGTAGATTCATCAGCTAAAAAACATTGACTAGAAGCAATTTTGACACCAAACATTTGAAATATCTGATTAAATCAAAATTTCAAGAACTAAAGGCATTAGATATAGTTTTATTTTTATGTCATAATCACGTGAGAATAACCATAATCCAGCTAGACGAAACTTTCGCATGCTTCTTTTGCAAAACACCACGCAAGAGAACACCCTTTCCTTACGGTTTGGTAGATTATGAATGTCTTTTAGGAACATCTTATTGTATTTATTAATAAGAAACACGATGCACACCAATGCAAGCACAGTGAGCAAGAAGTAAAAGAAAATCAAAAGCAGCTGCCATTATTCACTTCCGCCGTTGCTTCCGCCACGAACAAAAAATATGCGAGTGAGATGTCAGTATCCGGTGTGAACTAAAACCACAGTAATCAACCCGAAGGTTACCGTAGATCTCACCTCCTATTAAGCGTTGAGACGTGCGAAATTCACACATTATAAGTGGGGAGGGAGGAAATTTCTCTTTCCTTTTGTCGTAGGTATGTGGTTTTTCAGAATATTCCTCTGTCCGATTAATCTAATAGCTTATGTTAAGATGGTGTTATCAATATCACCTAGGTTTCCCTATGTTTTTTCCAGAAAGTTTTGACCCCGCAAAAATCAAATACTGGGAAACGCTAGGGGCATTCGAGGTATCACTTGAATATGAACTCGGTTCTACCGTGCCAGTCTTGTATGATTTTGTTCAAATACCTCGTTCGTTCCGTTTTCCAGAAGTAGCCAAAGTAATGGAATTTAAATTGACGTATTAATTATATGGAAATTATAAATTTGATCGCCTGCAATTCCTCCATTTAAGTATTTGTGGAATAAGTTTACATCGCAAACAATAAGAAAGAGCCTATAACTATGGACGCGTAACGTGGAAACTGACGTCCTGTTAGAGTTTCTTTTATCTTGACATAATTTATCACGGCATTACACCCTGTAGATGTGAAGAGTAGTAGTTGATATATCGGAGGTTGTGTGTCCATCCAATTTCTATCCTTTTCCAAGGAAAAATCACCTGTCTGTCCCAATATGGGTTGATAGATGCACTTAGATCCTGTACTTTAAGTTTCTTCTTGTAAGTTATGGGGCTAGACTTCAACTGCTTGAGTATACACGGATAAATTTGGCGATAACTGATGTAATTTCGTCTTAACTGACCATTCCCATATGTATTTGAATTTGGCACTCTGAGTAATAATTTTAACAAGACAGATATTATTATTGGATATTTGGATAGAGATAGGTTGAAAATTTGTCAATGATGAGAATGTTGTCAAAGCCGCAACGGGGAAAAAATTATAATAACATTTTTAATACTTTGTTAGCCGTAAATTGAGGAAAAATGGCAATCCATAACCTATTTACAAAGTGTAGTACACATTGTCCAACGAGTAGTAATATATAAATATCTCTCATTTTTTCTTTGAAAGAAATCAACTTATCGTTTCTTCGATCATCCGGAGATTTCTTTTTTTTATTTGCAAAGTCGATTCAACTCAACAAATAAGTTATTTCCTGAACATCCTAAAGGTTTCATAATTTAGGGGCATAGAGCTTAGATAGCTCTTCAAGGTGTAATCGACAAATCGTTGACTAGAGAAAAATACCGTATACCGTTGAGAGGAGCATAGGGCTCAAAAAGCCGATTATCTCGCTGGCTGATACCAATCGTTGTTAACTAGCGTGCGTCAAACAAGGCAGGTTTTAGCTTCCCTTGCCAGAAGGTTGTGGCGTAATCTATAATTTGATTTTATTGTTACCTTCGTGTCAGTGTAAAAGGGATTTCTTCATCCGTAAATTGCACCTAATACTGTGGAAGAAAAGGTTAAACCAAGTAGGATACTGTTTATCTTATTTTCGCATGTGTGAGCAGCATATGGTCATAGAGATAAAGGCTTTAGTATTATAATGGCATATGCGACTGGGGCCCTTTCAGACATGTCTTCTAAGACTGTAAATTTGCTAATATGCATATCCAAGGAAAATTATTCTAAATCTATCATTGAAAAGCTAAGAGTAATCTAAAATTGCATAATGAAATGCACCTCTTTCATCATATTGACGAAGAAACCCAGAAATAAAGTTGGCTGACTTAGATCTATATCTAGACTTTGTTCAGTCATTAAACTTATCTAACCTGTTATGGTCCACGTGTGAAATGCGTGACTCGGTGAAAGCTTTAATTAGAATATCTTTTTAGATGTTAAATGTAGAAGGGGCGAAATAGCAGAGTCTGTCAATGCAACAATTACAGAGTGTAAAAAATCATTCGCCTTGACTGGGATTTTTGCACTCTGTAATTGTTGCATTGAATTGCACGTTAGCGGATGACTCCGTTAAAAGTTACTTTGGTGGCATCTCCCGCAGTTTCTTTGGAATTTAGCAGAGTCCCTATTTTTTCCGGAATCAACCGGAATGTTTGAAAGAGATAGATTCAAATGGATACCTAAACAAAACAAATTATTATTTGGAATTTAATTTTGAGGCAATGCAAAAATATCCTGCCAACTCGAGAGCATTTAATAATTTAATATTACCCGCCGTGGTTTTGTGGAATTACGGCTGGATGAAAAATCTCAGGCAACGTGTAAAACGTGTATAAATTCATTAAATTCGTTTTACGTTTTTGAAGCTCATATTCAATTAGATTGTGTTTTTTGGTAAATGGTACCTTCCAGTTTCAATTTACTTTAGTGGCTCAATCTCAAACTCGTGGATTATGCCTAATTTAATAGCATTTTCTACTCGCAATCAGTTGCAAATGCTCTTCTGACCCTCAGCCTGGATCCGTGTTTACGGGTCTGCTTTCTATTTAAAGCCATAGGTTATGCATTATAATATCCCTACCTTAAACTCCCACCCAAGTATCGGAACCCAGGTTCTTTTGTATATAAACCACTTGTCAAATGTATGAAACCGTATGCTTTCAACTAATTACTGGATAATGGTTAGTCTGTAATCAACACGTGAAATATTCTAAACATTTATTAGAATTGCTGATTGTTAAAACTGAACACAATTTTCTGTGGCAAGCTAATCTTTTCTTTAGAAATATTCTCATTTCTTCATAGATCCCTACATTTATATTATTCTCTGAATACACATATTCTTCTCTGGCCTTCCTATGTCATATTTTTTGTAATAGGACAACATTACGAATCAAATGATAAATGATGGTTAAAAAAATTATTTTTTCACCCACTAACTTAGGAAAGTATTCATTACATCTGTCAATTATTGTCATCATTATTCTGCATTACCACATTCCAATCGCTTCTAAATTTCCTTTCACTTTTTGTCCCACCCATATCTCACATTCACCGAATAATGAACTCATTTTAATTTTCATGAGTCATTTACTATGGCCAGGGTAGTGGTTCTGTTTGTCGTTAGTAATCCAGTACAGCCAAAAGGTTTATTTATTTGAGATGTACGCCTTCCCAGATGGTACAATTATTCAATTAGGGATGATTGCCCTTAACTTTCATAGGTATAATGCTTTCCTTCCTCCGGCTAAGTAATTGTGGCACATTTATTTGAAGGGGATCGAGATGGTGCGGTGGCTATCTTACTAGCTTCCCACCCAGAGAGCTCGGGTTCAAATCCCGGCGACGTTGAATATTTTTCAGTGGTATCTGGATCTCTACTTGAGGTGCTTTGTGGAGGGAACTTCAAGTGTGTGCAAGGGCACCTCGAGTGAGTGATCCGTCCATCGGATGGGACGTTAAGCTGCGGACCTCTTGGCGCTTTCGTTAAGAGTAGGCTAATGCCGACGCCGGGTTTCTCTCCACCATTTATCCTGTCCTGTCCGTCCCAAATGGCGCAAATGACCTCAGTTGTCGGTCACCTCCCTTAAATACTACTAATACTCATTTATTTGACAACTGAGGACTTTTTTGAAACCTTTAAACAAAAATTTATTATTTTATTATTCGATCACAATGTCATTGCAGATCTCACGAACGTTTATGAAGACATAACTATCTATGAGCCACTTTCTGTTTGCTATGTTATCCAAAATTTTTATTTTACCCGCTTTATGGAAATATTTTCTTATATATTTTATTTATTCACGGGACTTTTTCAAATGTATCACCAATATCTACGAGCAACTTCACGTAGACTCTAAAGATACTGATAGAGCTACTACTCGCCATTGAAATAAACTCCAATTAAAGTAGTAGTAGTTTTCTATTTATGTTTCCATTTTCAGCCTGCATGAGGAAAAGGATATGCATCGCAAAAAAGTGTTCATTGCAAAAAAAGCATGATTTTCCACATGGCAGAAGCGGCGTCTCCATCTCCTTTGGATGATTTCTCTGCCGAGCTAAATTTTGGAAGGTAAACGCTATTATAAATATTATATATCCTATCTCTTTATACGTTTGAAAACAAATGATGTTGGAATAAACGTATAGGTAGTTTATAGTTTAAAAAATACATATGCAAGAAAGTTGGCGTATCTACGATAAAAAAAATCATACGCGCCAGAAGAGTAGAATCCGTTCCAATGGAATCGAGGTTTCTTAAGGCACGATTCGCTCGACGACTTCCTTCACTCCTCCCCACCACCTTCCCCCCTCCCACCTTTGCTTACCAAAACACCACATCGCACTTCCTTAGACTAGACTCATCCCCGAAGCAGCATCATCGACGGATATAGTAATTCCAGTCTCCTTCTTGATGGGGGCAAGGTAGCGGCATTGCCCGAGGCTATCTGTGTTCCTGCTGCTGGGGCCACGGCCTTGTGTCCCACCGAACAGGAGAGGGGAAGGGTTGCGGAGTTGTGGGAAAAAAACCTGCCGACCCATCTCCCTCATTCTTCCTACCTCCGTCATCTTAAGCGCGAACATCACGCCGTAGAAATACTCATACTTACCCGATATTTGTTGTAGTTTTCATTTCTCCATGATTCCCCTTTCTAAGATTTATATTTTTATTATTTCCTGGCTCAGTAGGCAGACGGTTAAAACGCTAATTGAAGATGGTTCTCGTGTTCAACCGTGGATAATGCCTCTGAATGAAAAAAATCATTTTCTAGGCTTGAGATCTTCCTAGTAAATCATGGGTGGCTGAAAGAATTGATATTACCCATAATTCTATACTTGATTGTGGATTTCACTCACCGTATAACAGAGTACTAGGTGAGTTTTGCTATCACTAATCATATCAAAATTTATTAATATATTTGAGCAGATTTTTGCTTTACGTTTAGCAAAAAGTAATTAGTAGTCGGGTTAAAGGTTCAATTCATTCCTTTTTAAGTTCATTATACACAAATGATTCATCGGAATAGTTTTAAATAATTTTCCAAGGCGTTGAATAATGGAGCAAGGCGTTTCCTGAAGCCAAAACTGGCCTCTGAGGAATGAGGATTGGCGCAAATGGTACGCTTAGGGATGCCACTAAAAAACTTCTAGACAAAATACCAACTGAGCAACTTTCGCGAACGATTCCGCCGTCTGTAGAAAAGGATTGAGCGATAGAAATAGGGAACTACTGGCAAGTTATTTGTAAACAGCATCAACAGCGAGTTCAAATAAGACTTTCTCATTGTAAAACTCGATACTAATAAAATTTATGCCATATATCATAACTTCATTATCTGAATAAGTATTGCAATGCCACTGATTAAGTATTTACGATCAACTCTGGTTTCTATGCTAAAGACAGTGCAGTGCTGATGATGACGTAACACAATACTATTGATGATGCCTAAGTACTGAAATCCTGATTGTGTTGGAATATTTCATTTGTGATACCTATATTTATGCAATAGTTTATTTAAATCATTAAATAATTCTTATAACGTATATAAATTGATTGTCTGTTATCCCAAATTAGGAGATGACTCAATCTTTGTTGATGGCTTCAAGGAAATTGGATTCGTGAAAAGTGACGATGGAAAGAGTGAAGAAAGTGTATGATTTATTTTTTTATGCTAAATCGGATAAGAAGAAAGCATTTATGAAATTGATTTGAAATTTCAACTGAATATGGGGAGGAGCTTCCCGGGACCTTAAAATACGAGGGTCATCCGGAAAGTAGTACCCGTTCGTGCCGCATGAAGTGCTGACGACGCGAGTAGCCGCTGGACGAGGTCAGATAGCTTCAGTGGCTTGTCTGCCTTCTCTGAGCCAAGTTGCGTGACGCTAGCATTGCCTGTGTTGTTTCTGTGATTGTTTACAATGTTTAAAAAAATTGAGAACGCCGCCAGTTGTGAAGTGAGGGCAGTGATTAAATTCCTCAATGCAAGAAACGTTCGCCCATGTGATATTCATCGCCAATTAAAGGAGGTGTATGGAGACAATGTAATGGACGAGTCGTCTGTTCGGCGGTGGTGTCGCAACTTCAACATGGGGAGGGGGAACACACACGACGATGAGCGTTCGGGGAGACCGTCTGTCATTACAGACCAACTGGTGAGCTCAGTTGACGAATTCGTGAGGAACGATCGGCGCGTCACAATTGATGACATCTGTGAGCATTTTCCCAATGTTTCTCGAACAATTGTTCATGAAATTGTTAAACACCATCTGCATTATGCAAAAATTTGTGCAAGATGGGTCCCTCGCGTATCTCAATGAGCTGGCGGCGAAGGACTATGCAGCAGGAATACAGAAACTTGTCACACGTTATGACAAATGCCTTAATTTGCTTGGAGATTATGTTGAGAAGTAGTTTAAAGTAACCTCTTTCAAATAAAATTTTTTATGTTTGTTAATATTTACTTTTGTGTCTTTATTTCACGAACGGGTACTACTTTCCGGATGACCCTCGTATAACACAAGAGAATAGTGACGCAAAATCCTTAAGCACTCATAGACAGGAACCCAAGAGTTACACAACGATAACTTACGAGTACTAACGTATGGATCATGCTAATGTCATACATACAGTTTTAATCATTATTTGAATTGTAATTTCCCAGTACTCTCAAAATATTAACAAGCCGTAAATTTATCGGAAAATATTAAAGAGATAAACTATTGAAAATATAAATTTAAGAATTCATGAGAACAACACGTAAGTTATAAACAATCGCATTAATTTATGCCAATATCCCTTTTACACACTTGTTTCCCCAGAGTTTTATCTGTAATGTCCTAACTTTTGTAATCCGCCTTAATAATAGCGATTCGCACAGTATTTAGCGCGTATATGTCTAGGGGCGGTGGAAAAAAAGATTAATTAGAGGGAAAGGCAAGCGAATAAGTGCCTATATATATATATATATATATATATATATATATATATATATATATATATACTACCTTGATCAAAAAGTTCCCGGAATAACCACCGTGTGGCGCTCCCATCGTTCCGATTTGAGTTCTGTTTTTTTTGTTAAATTAGTACATCTGTTGTTGATATTCCCTTTAAATCTTAGTGTCATAACTTGACATTTGCAAAAGTTACGTAGCCAAGAGTACATCTATCTCTGTGTGTGTTGGCGATTTTTTACAATTGCAGAAATGGATTTAAATTTGCAACAACGAACTTGTATTAAATTTTGCGTAAAAAACGGATTTAGTGGCGCACGGACGTTGGAAATGTTGGAAAAGTGTTTCGGTACCGATTCTCTAAAAAAAACGGTCGTTTACCAGTGGCACGAGCGGTTCAGAAGTGGTCGTGAGTCAATCGAAGATGATGAACGCAGTGGCAGACCATCGACATCGAAAGTCGGTGAAAAAATTGATAAAGTAAAAGAAATGTTGGTCAATAACCGCAAATTAACCATCAGAGAAATAGCGGAGGACTTGAACATTGCCTATGGATCCGCCCAAGACATTGTGATTAATGATTTGGGTTTCCGTCGTGTAGCAGCAAAGTTGGTGCCAAAAGACCTCAATTTCATGCAAAAAAGAGACCGTGTTGACGTCGCAAAAGACATGATTTGCGAGGCTGAATCCGATCCCACATTCATCAAAAGGATCATTACTGGAGACGAGACGTGGGTTTATGAGTACGACACGCAATCCAGACATCAGGCAAGTGAATGGCGTTCACCAAATGAGCCGAGACCAAAAAAACCACGTCGTTTTCAGTCAAAAAAGAAGGCAATGCTGACGGTTTTCATGGATTACAACGGTGTAGTGCATCATGAATTTTTGCCAGAAGGCCAGACAGTAAACAAAGAGTATTATTTGGGCGTTATGAGACGTTTGCGTGAAGCAATTCGCCGAAAGAGACCAGAAATGTGGGCAGAAAACTCGTGGATTTTGCACCATGATAACGCACCGTCGCACAGTGCTATCATTATTCGTAATTTTTTGACGAAAAATGCAACAAATACCATCCAACAGCCACCGAATTCACCTGATTTGGCTCCCTGTGACTTCTTTCTGTTCAATCGAGTTAAAAAACCATTACGGGGAACGCGTTTTAGCAGCCGAGAGGAAGTAATGGAAAAATCGCAGGAAGCACTGATGGACATACCGAAAACCGAATATAAAAAATGTTTCGAGGATTGGATCAAGCGCTGGCATAAGTGTGTTGCAGTCGATGGGGATTACTTTGAAGGGGACAATATAGATTTAGATGAATAAACTTGTATTTTTAATTTTCTGAATAAATTCCGGGAAATTTTTGATCAAGGTAGTATATTATAACTCATAGACACAGCGAATGCAAATTGGAAACGGATGAAGCATACGATAAGATAAAGTGCAAGACTCTACTTTCTACTAAGTTCGGTCCTTAGGTGATGCGCTTTCGTTGAAGGTGAATTTCTCTGCCTAATTTATCAGTTATCATAGTCATAATGACACAGACGCATTGTGCAGTGTTTTACGTAAAGGAATTCCAATCCTTTGCTTTCAGACCTTTCTTTAAAGGGTGGAACAGGAATTATTATGAACGCTTTGCTCGACAGCCTGACGGTATGGATTGCAATTTTCATAGTTCATATTTTTACATGGAAGTACTACCTTGATATTCCTAAGATATGCAGGCATATGTATGAGCTTGAGTCAAGCTAATCATTGTTGAATGTTTACGTTGGAACCGGTAAAATGCGTCGGCATTTTTCAGCACTTCCTCAAAGCGAAAAAAATTCATCTCTATCCGTTTTAATTGTATGGTAGAGAACTTCTTCTTTTTTTCTTCTGCATTTAAAGTACAATGTTTTTAGCAGAATACCCTGTTTTTGAATTTGGGTGTTGTAAAGACGTCTACATCTGACATTTGTTAAAATATATGAGAATATAATATTCATTATGAAGTCATAAAGACTATAAGCACTCCGTAAGATATTGTACCCATACTATGAGTTGACAAACTGATGCTCGATTGATGAGTTTTCGTGAAACGTTGAGCCATAATCGGTATAAAAAATGTTTAATTAACTCATTTTTGCATCTTCACAACTCCAAGATATAATCGGTGGATAATAAGACTAGCGTTCAAGCCGAATGTATATTTGAAAAATGATCATTTTTAAAGCTGTCGAAATGGTTGCCAATCAGCGAGAATGTGATATCATCGAGCATGATTGATTATTTATCCGAAAGGTATTTTGATATGTTCCTTCGTTTTTTAGTGTGCCGCTGCTGAATTAAAAGCCAAGACGTCGCACCGCTATCATTTTCAGCAATGGCAAGACCTTTTTTCACGACTCAATTGTTTTTCCCCAAGTCCGGTAAAAAATGTGAACATTCTCCGCGGTATCGCATGTGCGACATCGCTTAGCAGAGCGAATCGGATGAAGGTTTAACCGCAATCCTCATTGCCTCCAGTAAACAGTGGGAAAGATCTTTCTTTCCTTGAGGTGTTTGAAAGCCACACAAAGAATCGGTGACACTTTTCATGGGATCACGGCCGCTGTCTCCTTTGTTTCATGACCTACGCGAGGACTTAGTAAAAAAAAAACTTAAGAAGCTGAACTGCTTTGTCATCAGACACTTGGCTGTAGGGTCTGTTGAGTCAAAGTATTATTTCTAAATCGGGACGGGGTCATCGCGATAGAAGTGAGCGTAAGGGTCTCTTCAGCTTGGCGAAGAAAAAGATGAGAAGGGGTGCTTCCAAGTCTGAGCAAATAAAGCAGTGTGCACTGAAGATAATCGCATGAAATGTACGCTGAACCCAGTAAAGCGTGCATTCTAATGCACGTGCACTGTATTCCTCTATTGACGCAATTCGTGTCAGGTTCGAAAGATGCCAGTGCTCTACCATAGTGTGTGGTTTGGTCCAAACTAGCTGTGATCCAAACGCTTGTGAAATTCGTTTTTAGTAAATAGCTTAAACATTTTGAAAGGAACATTTGTTTAAATATCCCCTATTCATAGGGATATTCAAGTTATAACGACTCATTTCGGTTAAATCCTAACTTTCATCATTCAGTGTAGGGCGTTTAAGTTCTTAATAGTTAATATGTAACCTGAGTCATAAGAATAATGGCGAACGCTAAGTTTGATTTGGTACACAAGAATAGAGCATATTTATTTAGCAACTTTTAACTCGTTCAAAGAACTCTAAATACCAAATAATCCCACATTAAAATAGTCATTTCATGAGCCAGTTTTCAGGTTAAGATATTGCACAGCAATGAAATATAGGTCATCTAATAAACATTTTAATGTGGCGTTATTTGAATTTTTTAAATCGTGAAGTAGTCGAACGAATTAACCTCAAAAACGAATTTCTATACTTTTACTTCATTGATTTGAAATTTTTATGACATAATGCGCTGAAAACTTTTCCTAAAAAATTAATTAACAGATCAATTATAGGAAATAACAATTTATTTCTTGCTGCCATTATTTCCTCAGTCTTAGCATAAGTATAAATTCCTGAGCCAGGGAGATTTCATCACAATCTCAGATATTTATGGCGTGTGTGAGTATATGATGCAATTACTTCCCATCATAATCCTAATCTGTCGAAGTATTTTGCTTTTTTCTTATTTGCGGATCATTTTGAGGACGCTCCTTACTTTATCTATGTCACTTTTTTTAGTACGAAACTCATTGAGATAAAATATCTCAACGTTTAAATGGTAGCGGAGGAATGCTGTTCTTACTTGTTTCGGATCCATTCATACTTTAATTATTCTAAAAATCGTGGAAGGGCCACAAGCGATGGGATAAGCTAAGCAAGTAGAGATCTAGAAATTTACAGGAATCTCGTAAATCATCGCAAATAACTCTTAGTGGTAAGCTATGGTTATTCCTTAAAACATAAAACTTTCATTTCCAAAACGCTTATTTGAAAAAACGGCCTGATATGTATTTAAAAACTTTATTCCTCTCATTCCTTATCTTTATTCACACGAATGAAATGAATATAGCTGCTATTCGATGAAAAAACGCTTCAGATAGGCTGTTTAATTTTTTCTAGTGAATAAAGGAGTTTCTTCAAATAGTTGGAGAAATATTCTTAACAAAACGCTTTAATGCAATTTTAGAATGCCTCAGTGATGATCATTTGCAGCCAATGAATTTCAAAGATTTTAGTAGTATGTGCTTCCTTTACTTGTCATGAACTAGGGTCATTTTTATCACCTTGTATCATTAAAAGGTCATTTTCTCTATTAAAAGTTTCTCCTAGCAAGTTATTTTCACCTCTAATTCGATTACCATTTTTTAATATCTCTTTTTTCATATACTTTCCTTACCGTACACTATTGATTGACATATATATTTTAATTGAACTAAGTGGGTGTAATTGATTACCTATCTCCTTCAATTGTGCGAGTGAACATTTTCGAACGGTGAACAGCGAAGGGGCAGCAAGTGAAACATTGAACTAGGAAGAAATAAACTAGAACCTGTGCATTCAATAAGGCAGTATTTTTTAGAAACATGGACATAGTAATCGTAGCATTTGGAGAAGGATTTTGTTATCAAAAGAAGAAGTAACAAGAGAAATCGAACTGATGACAACTACACTCGGGTAATACGTCAAGAAAAAATTGATATAGACTTCAGAATAGAGCATATTTTTCTCCCAGGCAGAAAATTTGCCAGGAGGAAATATTGAAAGTACAAGGATGTTGAAGGCAGTTAGAGAATGAGAACTTTAAGTAAAAAGGCTGGAGGAAGGAAAAGGGTAGGCTTTTTAGACAGCAAAAGGTCTGGCGGAAATTTCTAAGAAATTAAGAACGAAATTGTATTAGTCAAAATGAGACAGTTCTCGTAATATTTATGACTATGATTGAATAGATGAAATGCCTTAAATAAATGGTTATACTTTTGAGAGTTGGCCAAGTCAATATGCGTTTTCGAGTAAATAGTAAATACATTCTATAATAGAACATGCAATATAAAATCTATGTTGTGTAAGAAAATATATCAGTTCCAACGTATTTATAGTCATATGAAGTGACTGTGACTTTGTAGATGCCTGGCAAAAAACCAACCTTTGCAAGAGAGTGTCACCGAACAGTAGGGAGATGAAGTAACCGGTCTCAGTCGCACATTTTATTTATTTGCTGACTTGGATTCGTATTTGGGGCCAGCAGCACCTCACTGACACTATCTCCACCGGGACCAGTGATAACGAAGACGGAAATACAAACGGTAACAGTGACTTCGACGAGCAAGACGAAGAAGAGGAAAGCCGCCGATGGACCGCACCCAGGATCCCCCAACTCACCCTCCCCGAGCTCGGCCTCAACGCAGACCTTCCGGGGGACGCCCTCACCAACCCAACGGAGAAGGCGGTCAAGCCGGAAGAGGTCCCGGCCGTCCAACCAATAAAAGCACGTGATTACAGGCTGCCAGCGAACACCACCCTAGCTAGGCTGGGCGCTTCGTTTCGGCGGCCTGGGAGACGAGGAACTTTGGCAGGCGCAGCAACCACACGATCCAATTTAGGAATCCCGCTAACTTTGGCACGTCTTGCTTTCGCAAGACGGGAATGAGAGGGATGCCTTGATGCACACGTTTGATGGATCCGGTTGTCAACTTGAGGGATAGATCATCTGAGTTTATTATGACACCCAAATACTTAATCGTGGTTACCGGTTGGAGTTTCGATTTGCTATAGTTAATTTGAATACCATATTCATTTTCGATGAATTCTGTGATTGCGTTACTATTAATTCCTTTTTTGCTATAGATTAACCAATCATCTAGATAAGCAATGAATTTAACTTTGAATTTGTTACTGATATCCTCACCGATTTCGTTTGCCCACCTCTGAAGGATGGCTGGGCTCAGGGCGTGTCCCATTGGCAGCCTGGTGAAAGCCAGTTTCTCGTTACGGTATTTAACATCGTAAAATTTCCAGTGTCTCGGGTGTATCTGCAGCTGGTAGAATGCACTGGTGAGGTCTATTTTTATCAAGGTGGCATACTGGGGTATTTCTGCTAGGGCCCGCCCCGGTCCCATAAGGCTGAATTTAGGCGTGTGGTAATGCTCCGTCCAAGGGGACAGATCGTAGATAAGTCTATGCCCACCGTCGCTCTTAGGAATTATAAAACAACGGAAACTGCACTTACTGTTCCACCTGACGAGGATCCCGGCGTCTAGGAGTCCGTCAATGTATGTGCTCATATTTGCTGATTCGGTCGTGGTTAGGGACACGTAAGGGGCGTCCGCGGGTTTGGGCAGCGAAGCGCCCAGCCTAGCTAGGGTGGTGTTCGCTGGCAGCCTGTAATCACGTGCTTTTATTGGTTGGACGGCCGGGACCTCTTCCGGCTTGACCGCCTTCTCCGTTGGGTTGGTGAGGGCGTCCCCCGGAAGGTCTGCGTTGAGGCCGAGCTCGGGGAGGGTGAGTTGGGGGATCCTGGGTGCGGTCCATCGGCGGCTTTCCTCTTCTTCGTCTTGCTCGTCGAAGTCACTGTTACCGTTTGTATTTCCGTCTTCGTTATCACTGGTCCCGGTGGAGATAGTGTCAGTGAGGTCTTCTGCGTTCTCGGGCTCCGCTGAGTCGATCCAGTTGAGCAGGGCATGCTCAGCCACGGTGAGATCGCGTTCCGGGACACAAATGGTGGGGCACTCAGTAGTTTGGCCGTCTTCTCCCGCCACGTGAGCCCCTTCCACGGTTGGGAGGCTGGCGAAAGGGCCGGTATTGCGTCTGCGATGGTTGCGGCGGAGGTGCTGGGCCTGCTTGCTGACTGGGCTGAAATCCTGCGGGCAGCCTCAGGAGCTCCGCCGGGACTGTTGGAGCTATTCTCGTCGTCGTCCGGCGGCTGTAGACCTGTAGTTTGGGGTGGTGCTAGTGACTGGAACGTCTCCACAGGCGGTGACTGTTGCTGGGGGGCCCGGAGCTGTTGAATGATGTCCGTGAGCGCCTCCACTCTTTCCACCATGGCCTGCATTTGTTGCTCCATAGTGGACTGCGACGTTGTTGACTGTTCGCTCCTTTCTGTAATGTCCGTTAGCTGGATTTGGTAATTTGTCTCCTCCTCGGGAAACAAATCTTCAGAGCGGGGATCGACAGGTGGATTTGTATTTGTAATAAACATCGATTCTATATCTTTAACATGCTATTAGGTGACCGAATGCTGACTAACATGTAAGCAAAATATCGTAGTTTATTAAACCGACTGAATTGACCTCTTCTCAACCACAATCCAGTCCCGTTTTCGTTCTTCAAATCCATAGCGGTGGTAATAACATTCAAGCACGTAGGTCCTTACTTAAAGTGACCACAAGCGAAAACAATTTTGAATAACGGCCGAGCAAAGCTGCTGGACAGGTGGCCTCGTGCTGAAGGCAATGTTCAAAATCCTCTTTTTATTCATAATGCTTGAGGGTGTAGGTAATATTTTCATGGACGAGCTTCTCCAAATTTGCATTACTTAACGGTTAACTGATTTTTTTCAAAACTAAATAAAAATCGTTGTTTGTGAACATGGTTGTCTCTTTATAAGGATCACTCGTTAACCCTTGGTTGAATAGCTCGCTGATCATGGTTAGAGTTATTGGCAAGGCCAAGGAAATAATTAGAATGTTAATGAAAACAAAATATATTTTTTGAACTGTGCCCATTGAACGGGATCGGGATTGTTTAATGGGAAAAAAGATTTTCTGCGGTAGGTCTACCGAACGGTTTTTCGTGCTGAAACACGTAGTTTCATATTTTTTCGGGATCCTAAGTTCAGTTATTTAGCATGGCATGTTTATTTCGCTATGCCTTGATACTGAGGGCTAAGACTCGGACGGGGCGGCCAGCGTGATTTCTTCATGGTTGCAAAAGCATTGGTTGGAATCCTCCTAAACAATGTAAATTATTTTTACCAAACGTAAGCTTATGCGCATCGATCTTCGAATTATTGACTTCCTAAAAATGAAACCTAATAGACAAATATATGAAATGGCATGGTCATAGCAATTGATTCTACTTTGTATATATTTCCCAAATTTGACTTTAGAAGTTTAAACATGGTTATCGGTTAGGGGAGCATAGTTTATTGTTGAAACAAAATGAATTCAGTTCAAGCTACAGAATCACGATATCCATATGCATAAACACGGCTTGATTTTACTTCAAAAATTACCAATATTGGCCTTAACCATTAAATCAAAATGATATCATACTAACATTTCAAACATGGACGTCATGAACTCCTGGCATTCGATCAGATAATGAAATAAAACACATTAGATTTTCTAATTTTGTTCCCATTTATTTGCGCATATGCTTGAATCCACGGAATGTTTTTGTATTCCATGAGTTATTTTTGGTTTTTGCCCGGGCGTTTAAATTACCTTCCGCTGAGTACCGCCTTGTGTTAAAAGTTCTTACAATAGCATTTAAGACCTTGAAATCGTAGGGAAGACGCACAAATCTTAGGAAAATGCAGGACACAATTCATCGCAAGCATGTACAAACGTACATGCCTTTGTTGAATTATGATACTGAGGAAGTTGATCGAATCTATAAAATTGTCACGATAGTTATAAAAAATACAGATGAGGAATTAATATATTAAATATGTTAATGAAAGCAGATTTAAACAATTCTTGCGGCGGATAAGAAGAAAAACCATTGGAAAATATGAATTAAGGAAACGGAATAACTGTTAAAAAGGATATCGAAGTACTTCTTGGAATATAAACTATTTGTGGAAAATAATTGAAAATATGTGAGGGTATTTTGTAGGAGCTTTAATTAGTCCGGGTTCAGACCTGAATTAACTAGTTTGTTTCTGTTAAGTAGAATACGGAAAGTTTTTCGATTCCGTGAATGTGGCAATGAATGTATATTTTAAATAAATTTACAAGTTAAGTGTAAAATTGACTTGACGAAGTATTTCAAGTCTATTATAAAATATGGAATTTGCATATAATGAGTATGGACGCGGATGAAAATAAAACGATTATTTCACGGAGTGACAAAATTCTTGCTAATATAAACGAGGTCATTTTTCCGAATATATTTATTGAGCAAAAAATGTTCGAGATGCACGAATCAGTTTCTGAATTTAACATTTCCATTAGGATGTGCACGGAGATAAAAACTTCCATATTTTTCGATCGTAATATAAAATAAAATGGTACATTTCATGTATCAAACTAAAAACATTGAATGGTTGTTTTACTACGATCACCTACCACAAGCTCCTTACAGTGTAGATTTTAATTACTTCCTTTTGAGTAACTTAATATTTATAGGTGATTACTTAGCTGAATAAAAAAATTCCAATTCTCTACTCAGTTAATCATAACATTTTTTCATCCATTTTCTAATATCCTATAAAATGATTAACCTAAGCGGAATTATGTGACTCTTTATTCATATAAAAGCTTAAAAAATGAATGTAAATGTAATTTGATATTTATTCACATCGATAATTATACTTAATGTAAGAAATAGGAGACGTTGAATATATCCAAGTCCTCAGGCAAAACTCTACAGCTTTAAATGGCTGATGTGCTCCATTCTATTAGATTATCCAGCGAAACAGGGCTATTCTCAATTGTAGATGATAGGTGCAATGGCGCTAGTAAAAGAACTAATTCGTTGGCATTTAATTTCCATTCCAAGAATGTGTGACGCTATATTCACTTTAAATATGGTTAGATAAGATATTTAAGTAATAAGAACATATGGAATGGTCCAAACATCTTGGATGAGAAAAACACCGAATCCGCAGATATAATATTAGATAATTGGATATTGGATAATTGGTTGTTCAATTAACTTCCAGGAAGCATTTAGATTAATAAATAGAAAACATAAGATGAGGAATCTAAATTAACCTTTGTTTTATTAGATTATATTGAATGCTCTCTTTACATGACCACTCAGTAGGAAAGCAGTCAATAATAAGGAGCACAATGCTTTTTATTGTAATTTTGTTATTTTTATTTAAAGACATTGAAGCTTTTTTATTGTTTACTTACATTGAATCAACACTTATTTAATTATCAAGTATATAAGTTCATCTGGAATGGTTTGAAATTTCTCTTGAAATGCTCAGTTTTTCTTCAAATCAACTGCCACCTTTTAAAGAGGAAATATTCAAGTTCTGTATTTGTACATTAGGTTAACAATTATTTTGTTTATATTAATATTTGAAGTATCTGATCGGTGGTTATCACAAATGCTTTTCTGGAATACTTAACTCGTTAGATATAATTTAAAAAAATAATAGGTCTGTAACCATCCTCCTGACTAAGAGTTTTGATTCCTCATTTACATCGCTAAATATAGTCAATCAGTTATTTTATTCTCTATTATAATGTTTGTTTAATAATTTTGATCAGAAAACTGATAACACGGTTGATATATGCGAGAATTGAATACGAATTAAGAATTCGTTTTTCAAGACTCATGCTACGGTGTTGGTGTTTGTTTCACTTGCCCTCAAATTTTAAATTTAATTTATGACTGTATTGAGTGTCCAATCTCAATTTAATTGGAAATTGATTTGAATCCATACCTGAAGTCCTGGGCTTAAAATCGATTAAATGGGTTCAATCTGTACGTTGAATTAGGCTGTCACAACGAAGGATAGGATTTAATCAACCAAATTAATTTGCCAGGTAATTAATTTGACAATTCGAATCTTTATATATCAAGCCAAATATTATATGACGTACTTGTAATCTACTCTTGATAGCACAGGAAATTTTCTAGGTTTTATTAAAAAGCGGAGAACGTAGATTGACATCTCATATGGTTACTATCTTTATCCGAATTACAAAGCTATATATAAGATGTTAGAACATTAGATTTTTCTATATCCACCGTTCAAAACTTTTAAAAGTGCTATTTAATGTCAGAATGTAAGCCGATGCAACGTTGAAGAGTTATATGTATGTATCAAAGTTATACAAACAAAATAGCAAAATATAATGCTTGCATTGCAAAATCGAAATAAATGTTTGTTTAGTATCGGAAATATATTAGAATTTAATGCTCGAAAAATGCGAATGCAAACTTACACATCATGTACGGAGATATTGGAAAAAAAAAGTTTTTGACTAAAAAGCAAAACTTTTAAGAATTGCTTTGAGAAAATTTGTTGCAAAATATAATTGTTATCATATTCCTTCAATAAGAATTAACAAATGATATAAAAACGGAATGAGATATAAAAGACGATTTATCATATTACTGTGTTATATCTTGAACTTTTTGAATACATTCTCTCAATCATAAACTGTTAGGTGCTAACTTGTAGACAGCATAGGGGTATTATAATACACTCAATTGTTAATTCTTGGCAATGGGTTAATGAATAATTAAAAAATACTACAAAGTTTTCTGAAGGGTAATTTGATACGTTGTCTAAGTAAAAAAAGTACAAAGACATGCTTACTTGTTTTCAATTATAAAGGAAACATCTAAATTTTATGACAAAATGAACTTAGCAAGCTGTGATCAGTCTTTAACAAATTGCTCTGGGTAAAGCCGACCCGGAAATAAAATTATTAACCAGCGTTATAGTCAGTATTCAAAGCTGAATATGGTATAAATTATTAAAATTTGCCAGATTTATTGCATGAAATAGATCGTTCTATATTGCACAATGCACATAAAGTATGTGCGAAAGAAGCTCATTGAAAAAAGAAGATGATTTTGGCAATTATTCGAAATGCCTTAACTTGAGTAGATACACATTTTTACGCTTTGACGCAATGCTATGATATCCTGGCAATCTCCTGGGCGATGACATTGTCTCTCTATAATGCAATTCAATCGCAACGTACGTACGCCACCTCGTTCTAATAAGTCAGCAAAACTCATGGAGCTCACTCGAGAGCTGACCAACAATTAGGCATTCAACTGGAAAAAATCGCAAAACGCGGCGGCAGTGCCCTTCTCCAACGGGCACCGCCTCCTTTTTGAGAGGCAATAAACTAAACGGCCCCATCGCTCCTTCTGGAAGTGTGAAGATTGGAAAGTTAAGGCGGCAGGAATAAGCGACACGGCGCGCGGCGGGAATATGCTTCCTCAGCACAGCACCCCTTTGATTCATCGGTGGGTGTCTTCGTTAATATATCTCAAAACAGATACTCCCTCCCTCCTTCCCCATCCACTCCCACCTCCTCCTCAAACCGATCTCCAGAAATGCTCCCATCCTTGTCTCTCGCAGCCGCCATCAGCGTCCTCTTCAATTATCGGTAGGCGTTCCCCTTGTAATACCATAAGGGAATAGGGAGAGAGAGAGAGAGAGAGAGAGAGAGAGAGAGAGAGAGAGAGAGAGAGAGAGAGACTTCAATCTCCCGAGGGGGAAGAATCCCCAGCGCCCGGGGGGGCGTAAAGGTGGCGGGCTCATTAAAAAGAAACACAAGCGGTGCCGCCTACAGGAAATCTCTCACAAACACACGGATTAATGGCTCGGCTGCCGTGGGGTCCGGGAGGGGTGTAGGATGGCAGGGTGGGAGTGCCCAGTCTTTTTACTCTCGCCTGCCACGGGAACTCAAGACGCGCATGAGTTTTTTGATGACTGCGTGCGTGATGGGGGTGTGTGTCGGTTGGGCGAGGGCTTCAAAAAGACCTTCCTCGCGAGGGATCGAGGGAAAAAGTCGGGAGGGGTACGGCGAGGCGGAAGATGAGAGAGGGCGAGGAAAAGACGGCAAAGGAGAACAGGGAAAGTGTTACTAAATGAGAATATGGGGTGGAAACGTTTCCTTATTTTTTTTTTGATTTTCCTCCTGACTTTATCCAAGGGTGTCAGTTTCGACTAATTGTAATGTTGTCGTGGATTAGAGTGAAACCCCTCTTTTTAATATGCCGCTTTTAAAAAAATTAATGAGAATTCTTGGACGTGTTATTAGCGCGACATGTGATGCGTGTTTGGGATTTGTGAAGCGTGGAGGAGAGAGAATTCTCGAGTCAAGCGTTTTTGTGTGCTTCGGGTCTTCCCGTGGAGCACAGATGGGTTAGAATAGCTTCCGTAATGCGGTTGATTGGATGAATTTCTAAGGTTTTAATGAAACGTTTGTGGAATGTGCATCTGTTGAGCATCAATATGTCATTTCTTTGATTCCCAACAACAATATTCAGCCGTGTTTTCGGGTTGGGAAGGATTGACGAGTCGAATGCTAATTAAGGTAATTTTCTTGATAGCCGAAATATTAATGGTATGAATCTCACGAAAGAATGCAATTTGAAAATAGCTTCCAGCCGTTTTTAGATACAGCATTAAATTTTTATCGTGTCCACCAGTGTGCATCAACATATTACTCAATCGTAGTTATACGTTACCTAATTCAGTGAAATACATCACTGAGAATCTTTGTCACCATGGTTTTACATTGCATATTTGTTTGCCTTCTTCAATCACACTTCTACTTTGAAATATCAAAAATATGCCCCATGCCGCCATAACCGACATTAGGCCGCGTCTAAACTTTATCGATTTT